>NW_027466213.1:577500-735000 GCF_046127955.1 Nelusetta ayraudi
GCCAGACAACCTGTTGATAGCGCTAAGCTAAGCAAACCACAGGCCTACGCTGCTCCACTCAGCCGCAGTCAGACACACACCTCGCCCTGTTTCTGTTCCCAGGCCTGGCAGCAGTCTGAAAGCTAAGACACGAGCTGGGCGGAGCTGTTGTGGGTGGAGGTGAGAGGTCTAACTCGCCCTCAGGGCGTAAATACTGCAGTGGTGTGGAGAGAAACCTCATTTATCAGCATCGTCGCCTTTGTTGCGGCAGCCGCCAGCAGCGTCACTGTGGAGTGAAAAAAGCCACCGGTCTCAGTTGTTGGCCGACGCCCTGTTTGCTGATTTACACTGATTCCATTCAGTCTGCAGAATCACACAAAGAAAAAGCGCTACAATGTGTGAATGAACGCTTGGATGTCAGCGGCGCTGCTCCGGAAGCCGATGCTGCACCAGTTCCTGCGCTCTCCTTTCTCCATTTTTTGGGTCCGAAGGCAGTGAAACCCGAGCGGTGGCAATTCAATCCTGGTGGTCAGAAACAGATGAAGACCTTTTTTTTTTGTTGCCACAGCGCTTCATTGTGTGCCCCAACAATTGCTGCCACAAAGGCGGCTGACACGTGTTGGAATAGAATTCATCCGACTGCTGGTTTGCACAGTTGTCTTTTTTTCTGGAGGTCACTGAACCTTTGTAGCCTGGAAATGTTCTGACACTTTGGCATAACTTGGTAGATTTAAGGCTTATAAACGTTGCTTAAAAGTCGTGTTTTTGGCTAACAGACATTGGTATGCGCTTTGTTTTCCATTACACCTTTTGTCTAGCTGCCTGCCTGCCTGCCTGACTGACTGACTGACTGACTGACTGCCTGACTGACTGACTGACTGCCTCCCCACAGCTCTGACACGAAGCCGCTGCCAACTACATCGCAATGGCGCAATGGACACGCCCCTTTTCATCAAGCTCAACAGCAGTTTTCGTGCTGTATCATCGGCCATCGGGACGGTTGCTCTGTTTCCTTTTTGAAAACCCAATTTCCAGTTTGTGATTCAGACATGCTTCACAACAGGCATCCAAAACCGCTGGCTGGCAAGAGTGGCTGAGGTATATATATATATATATGTAGATGTATATATATATATACATAGTTTTGTTTTAACAACTCAACGCCAAGCGTCTGCTGCTAACCGCAAAATGTAATTAGCCTGCAGGGGGAGGATTGATACAAAGGTGAGTCAGCTCGTCGAGCCAAGGCCACGTCTCTGATGACTCTGGTGGTTGTTGTTGTTTCACTGTGAACTTCTCCACTGAGGAGCTTCACCTATTTGTTATGAACCAATAACGATACCAGTATTGGGTATTGGTACCGATACCAGGGTTGAGTACTCTAGTAGTACTCATAAAACGTAACATGTCAATACCACTTGCATAATTTTGTTAAATTTGTGTTTGTACTGCAGTGAAACTTGACAGTCGCCCCGTGTTCTAGAAAAACATACACAAAGTGACACAATTCTAGAATTCTAGAATGTGTAATGGTGAGTACCAAAATGCAAGTACTCGTACTCTACTCATCCTGTAAAAAAAAAGTGTTTGGTGGTGTCTGTGAATCCCAAGTTATAAATCACGGAATAACAGCCGGCTTTTAGGTTTGGCCAATTTTACTGTGAATAAGACCAGAAAACCGTCCAGTGAAGTCAAATCAATCAACCTGCTACGGCTTCGCTGTTATAGACCAATCAAACAGAAAACGTCAAATCATCTGAGGGGAACCAGTCCAGTTGCCTCAACTTCTCCCTTCTCCACTAGGACGACCTGGACAACTGAGAACCTTCATAGACGTCTATCTTCTAACGTCTTATTTTTCTGAACCGGCAAGAACACCAAAAATGGAGCAGGCAGTTTTGCGACGGCGTCAGTCACGGGCGTGGATGTCAAGACGGCAGGCAGTGGGTCACAGATGGGAGGCAGAGCAGGAGGACGGCGGAACTCGCTGGACTTGCTGCTGCTTGTCGGCTCGGAGAGTCAGAAGGTGTATTATGGTCGCATTCCAAGAAGTGCTTATATCTAATAAAATAGAGGCCCACCTCTCCGCCGTGTAGACTGTCCACTGACACCACCCCTACCTGCCCCCCCACACCAGCCCCGTTATCAGCATTCTTCAGATTCCCCTGCCAGTCACACGGGGCCATTTATCAACCAACCACCTCAACAACCTCGGCGACGACGCTACCGATGGGGCCCAAAAAAATCGTATCGATTGCGATTCGTGCAGGTTTCCATCCAATATTAGCAATGTGAACGCACCTCCCTTCGCTACGGGCTCCTGGTTGCCGGGTAAGCTAGGTCGCTTTATGGCAGGACGAAAGACAAGAACTCACAGATGAAATAATGTGGTAGTGGAGTGATGAGCAGCGAGGCTCGTGTCCGGGCACGTCGCCTGCCATTGGCTGCGCTCGAGGAAACTAACTGACTTGGTATTTAAAGGCCTGATAGATGAAGATGATGCTTCTTGATTGAAATCCCCCCAACAAAAAAACCCCAAAAGAATTGTTTTATATATTTATCGATGTGGGAGCGACTCTTCCTTTCACCCGTTTTAATGCGTCTTTGAATGAACTTGTAAAATCCCGCAACGGAGGAAAAGAAAAACGCAATTCATGGAGAAAGTTACAGAAGTTCAAAGTATTTTTTTTTAATCCTTTGAAAGGATCCCTGCCTTTGATCATCTCCTCTCAACATTTTCAACAAAAACCCTGGGAAAAAAAAAAGAAGAAGAAAAGACTCACAACTACTGCTATACACCGTCATTACAACCTCACTGAGCCGTTTTCCTCTAGGAGCTCCTGGAGATCCTCTCAGCCGCTGTGAGAGGCCAGACCCTACCTGCCTGCACAGGCCTGGGCTTCACCGAGCTGCCAGAAATGTTGGCAGCCGTACAGATGTATATACGTGTCTTTTCAACAGTCAGCGCAAGCCAAGAAACGGATCCCGCTTCCCTTCCCGCTCCCGCTTGTCTCCCAATTCCACGAGCTCCCGACAAACATTCTGCACCAAGAGTGGTGGGCCGCCAGCGGAAAGAATGCGCACTGCAGATCCCATTTCTGCGTTTGCAGGCTTGCATAAAGGAGGCGACTCTTCAGGTCCGTCCCGTCTCTTTGTCCCTTTTTTTTTTTTTTGGCCCCGCTGGGTCTTTGAACCCACGAGGCCTCACTCCAGTGTCGAGTTTCAGCTTTGCACAGCTCTTCAGGAACATGTCAATGCAGATCAACACTTTGACAGTAAATCTGACCATGAAAGGTTGGTGGGAGGAGGGGTGGTGGTGGTGTGGGGGGGAACACACTTCTACTTCTTCTTCTTCTTCTCTGTCGAGAGGCTTCCTCTTTGCACGGGACGGACTCGTGCACTCGGATCTTTGAAGCCGGCGATGAGGCTGATAGAAATTCCAGCGGTGGAGGATTGAGGATTGAGGATTGAGGATGTGGCTACCAGGCTTCCCTCCTCCTCCGCACAGCAACCATGAAATATGTAAACGCACTCAAGTGGGACATGAAGAGCTGCCTCCGACTGGAACTTTGTCAGAATCACATCAATAACGTCTCAATATTTCATATTCTGCCTCGGAGTTCTCAAGCTTTTTTTTTCCTTCCTCCCCCTCCCAGGCCACCACGCCTCCGGCAGCCCCCTCAGTGGGGAAAAAAAACTGCTGACTAGCTTCTGCACTTCACCTTCAAGTGACACTTTAATCCCCTGTAATGAACGAAATGAGACAACGGCTGGGAGAGGCCGACACTGCCGGCGGTTGGGACGCAGCAGATACAGTGGAGGCGGAGAAGCGAGCGGGGACAAAGAGGTCTTTCATCACCGCAGACAATATCGAGGCTCTCAATTAGTCGGGACCAGACTCGGGTCCAGGGTGCCAGTATTCACCGACCTGCACCCCCCCCCCCACCCTCCCAACCTCCTACCCTCCTCCCAGAGGTCATCAGCCTTCCTCTGTTTCAGCTTAAAAACCCAGCAAAGGCATTTCTTTTCTTTTCTTTTTTTTTTATAATCCACGTGGTTGAGCTTTAGTGAGCGACTGCAACAACTTGATCTAAAGCCAGTGAACCGAGTGAACCTGCAAAGAAAAATAGGAGGGGAAAAAATAAGCAATGAAGCTGCTCACGTGTTGCCGCCAATTCACAAAAAAAAAAAAAAAAAAGATGAAGAGGACATTTTCATTTGTCTGTCGGTCTGATGTCCTCCGACCGTGAAATCCGTGCGATAAAAATCAAACACATGATGTCAGCTGATGTGATCCAATACAGGGTGCAGCGCAGTGCAGTGCAGTGTGCCAAGCGCGGAGTTGCTCGCACCTGAGGGTGTTTACAGAGTGGGCAGCTGGAAACAGCAGCCAAGACAGAAAGCAGACAATAGAACTGACGGAGCGAAACGAAAGAAACGTCTGAAGGTTGACGAGTTGGAAAAAGTCCCATCGAGAAAAGACAACAAACAGAAATCTGGCCGGCTGAACGCCAATACAATTGAAACAGGAAGCGGGAAGGTTGTAAAGGCCTGATGAATGAGGCTGTAAAGAGGACAGGATCACGCCAAAGGTTTCATTGGTCTGCAGGAGCGTCTCGAGTGGTCAGAGTGGGAGGAACCTCAGGTCCGTCTCCTCCTTTGATAAGACCACTGTATCCGTGGCTCGATGTCTAAATGATTAACGTCCTCCTCCTGGTGCCGGCCGTGTTCCTGCTGTTCTGCAGGCGGCTCACTGGACAGCAGCGAGCCGCCTGTGCCTCTGTTAGCAACAGAGGGCAGCCAGCGTTGGTCCCAAGCTCGCTATCCACACAATCAGCAGCATCTGAGAAGCTGAGAGGGCCAAATGTCTCTTCTGGAGGAATGTTCTGACATTGAATCCTTCAACTCTTTTAAGTCTTAAATGGGTTTTCTTCTTTGTGATTTAACAGTGAGCTCCAAATCGACGCGCTCCACCCTCAAGAGGAGGTATTTTGTCTGATGTGGGACTCAGACTCCACTCAGTGAAACTTAAAAAGCAAAGACCTCGTTGTTGGACCTCAGAGAGCGATGCTGTTAAATACAGATGTTGAGGGGAAGAGACTTGATCTCTGAAAACTCTGTAATATCAAAACAAACCAAAGCATTTATAACGAGTACGAAACATCAAGTCCATCGAATCTTTGATCTTCCACGGTCTGATGCGTGTTTGGTTGTTCATGTCAGTTTTCTTCATGTGCGCTATGAAGCTTCACCACTTTGTGACTCAGCGAAGACAATCCATGTCATCGAATCCTTCACCTCAACAAGTCCGACTCCCAGGCGGACCTGAAGGAAGAGTGGGGGACAGCGACTCAGCAAATCCTTCTTTTGTCCCAGAAACTCCTGGGCTTGATGGTAATCTCCCAATCCCACGGGATTCTCCTCAATTCACACCCCCCCACGGGGTGGGATTGTCGGAGGGTAAGTGCCTACGAGCACAGGAGCTCTTGAAGGACGGCTGAATGAGTGGAATTCAAGCATACCTTGAAAAGCGGCCCAAACATCATGAGAGTCAATCAGTAGATAATAAGACGCCGAGTGCGAAAAGAGGGATATAATAACAAAGTGAGGTTTGAAACACACAATGGCATTCCCAAAAGGGGCCTCATGAAACGCTGAATGGTCCATTCATTCATTTAGAAGAAAAAAAAAAAAGCTCTAGGTGGAAGGGTCTGCTTCCATGAGCGGCGCTCACATGTTTTCAACTCTGAATCTGCAAATGATCTATCTAAAAAAAAGAAATAGCACATTGCCTCCAGTATACCATCAACCAGTCCTTGAGTCCATCAGTTCCAGGTCCTGGAGAATAAAAGACTTGTGACAGTATAGATTTCTGCGGAGGGGAGGGTGAAGGTGGGTGGAGGGCGGCTCTCTGGTTTCATGCCTGCCAGTGTCAGTGAGGACAAGCCAACCTGCCTCCCGAGTGCCAGCGAGACGGATCCGGTTTCCTTTTGCGGGCAACCAAATAAGGTTGTGTGGTGGAAAAATCTGCACCTGGACACCATGGAAACCAGAGCGGAGCCGCATCAGCCGCGCAGGCCTGAACCGGGACGGGTTCGAACGAGCTTCACAGTATGAAACCACAAAACTGTCGCGATGATCAACCATTAGTGCTAAAACTGAAAGGGGGGGTGGGGGGTGGTGGGGTGAAGGGGAAGTTTAACCTCTGGAGGTGGAATACTTGCTCCAACACGCTGGCCGATTAGTCCGTCTGCAGAAAAGCTTTGAGACGGAAAACTACTGTAAACCCTTCAATCACCTCTGACTTGTTCATTCTTTATTTCAAGCGGATCTTCATTCCTTTTTTCCTTGCTAAAAACATCCTCTTTTTTTTTCCAGCTCATGCAGACAGGGGGACAAGATAAACTAATAAAGCTTTTCCATCTCGCAGGATCTGCTCAGATCTTCAGAACAAAGCCGCCCAACACGCTGTCAGGTCCTGTCATTTGTAGAACAAGGCAGGATTCACACCTTCCCCTAACTATTAGCCTCGATTATGGCTGGGAAGGACCAGCGGGTAAGTGATGGTTGCATGGCAAACAGGAAAGAGGCGCCGAGATCCGAGGAGAGGGCCGCTGAGCGTTCCATTAGCGCTGGAGACGGTCGGGTGTGCAGAGCCAGCGGTTCCTACAAATCCAACCGCCTTTTTTTTTCTTGAAACACAGGCCAGCAATTACAGGGTTACGGGTTCCTCTGTATTTTGCCGCCGTCAACCCGGCATTTTGACATCAGGGATCGGCATGACAGAGCAGCCGGGCGCACCTGAACGAGCGGTGGGAGCGCATAAAAAACACAAACAACAGCTGTCGGCCGCTTTCAGATGGACGTTCGGGAGCTGGAGAGTCGGAGGACGTTGGAATGGCAAGCCATCAGAGTTGGATTTCGATTCAGTCCTGCTTCATGGCACGCCTCGCTCCGAGGTCAACACCTCGTTTGGCCGCCGTTGATTATGTTGTGATTGAAGATCGGTACGGCGAATACAAGCATGAAAATCACGAAAATCGGCACGGCAACCATTAAAATCCTCCTTTTCCTTGTATTTCCGATGGCCGGACCCCGGCTGGACAACTTCACATTTCACACTGTGTTTGTATTTTGTGAAAAAAAAAAGGTGCAGGAAACACGGTGGATACGTCCCAGAGTTGTATTCCTCCCAAATATCAGATTGAGAGCATAGCTGGCCAATAATGATAACAGTGATGAAATGGATTGTAATTGACAGCCTTTTTAAACTTCTTTTTTTTTTTTGAAGTGGAATTCCTTCCTTAACTTATGAGAAAACCACACATGGCTCAGCTCGGCCTCCAAAAGAGGCTGAATTAGATGACAATTAGGGTGAATCAGTCATCGAACCACAGTGTTTTCTTCAGACAGGCGTCTGACAGATACAGTGTTTCTGTCTTCTGGGACTCCAGCCAGATTTGCCTCCAACCTCCTCCTCCACCTCTGCCACCTAACAATTATGAGGTCAATAGTCGCTGCTTTGAAAGGGTGTGGGCCTTTTTGTATGTAATGATGTAATTTAAAGGCAGCAGGTTTAACAGAACACAGCGGGGATTTGTCTGAAAGCCCCCATTGTTTCGGCTCCTGGATTCTTCTTGGATGAAGATACCCAAAGACGAGTGTTTTTTATTAAAGGTGCAGAAGAAGTTTGAAGAAGCAGGCCAAAAAAAAAAAAAAAAGAAAAATGAACAGGGACTTTGTCTTGAGAAGGGCTTTCTGATGGACGGCACTTTCTGCCAGTTACAAAAACACCTGAGGTTAAAGCCGTCGTGGGATGCGGGAGCCCTTCGGATTCCGCCGAAGGGAACCAGATGAGTCGAGTCATCCAAGCAGGATACGACCGACGCGGTTTGCTCTTGCAAAAACACATCAAAGTTGGAGTAAACTGCACCACCAGTGCATTTCCTCCAGCGCCGGCGCTAACCCTCACATCGAGGCGTTTTTCCGCTACGCTCTCCGACTTTGAAAAGACTCCCAGACACGACTTTTATGAGCTGCATTGTCGCGGATGTTATAACAGTTTTTAAAGAGACCGGAGGGGGATTATAAGATGCCGCCCTCCTCCTTCAACCCAACCACCACTTCAGAGTCGCCTCGTTTTCTGACTATTAACTTGCCGAGTGACACACTAAAGACAGGCCGCGTAACGGGCGATGAGCCCAGGCGCAGGTCGGAAGTGTCTCCAGCATCTCAACAGGAAGGTGTGGACATGCACTTGACTTCCGGAGTCAGGAAAAAAAAACCTCCCCACGAGACGAAAACCCCACGCAGTGAAAGTTTAATGACCTTTTAAATGCGGCTGGCTGTCAAAACAAACGCCGGATGGGCCTTTCAAGCCTGGATGCGAGGCACTTCCAGGGACGTGGACTGGCTGTTAGTCGGTTTACTGACTAGAAAATCCAGGGATTAGACATCACAGGGTTCACTGAGTTAACAGAATCGGTGCACAGTCGCTCCATTTATCGCATCTGGGAATTAGAACGATCCTGAAGGAGGCGCCGACTGCACAGCGGAGCTGGCTGCCCGGCAGCGGTCACCCCGGTCAGGTCGCTACTTCCAGGCCCGCAGACACTGAGCACATTCGCTCATTCCATTGATTCTTTAACGTGATTTGTTTTTCTTCAACGACCAACCAGCCGTGAAAACTACACAAGAGAAAAAATAAGGCTGCTCAGCAATGACCAGCTAATCTTTGCCTTCCTTCTCCAGCTCCTGCTAACAAAACTCAACCGAGTGAGTCACACTAATGACGACCCATAAACTGAGTTTAACATGGAACAAAAGAGTCATCAAGGGCAAAAATAAAAATAAAAAATTGCCTCCAGGAAGCTCAGCTGAGGTGCTTGAGGAATCGTTCCGACTCCGACTGTCCCAACACACCTTCTCTGTCATGTTTAGCTTTAAAACAATGACATCATGGAAAAAAAATGAGCATTGGTGAAAAGGAAATATGTGGATGTATTGTATTATACAGCTCTTGTGTTCAGTCTGACTTCTGTATCAAAAGTTTCCTCTTGCTCGATTTCTGTCTCACTTTAATTTGTCATCTCTGCTATTCGGCGCCGCCTCTTCCTCTACTTGGCCACCTGCCTCAAATAGCTGTACGCTAATCCCACGTTGGATAATTTATCCATTTGTTTACCCACTGATCCAGTAGATTTCCAAATACCTGCAACTAACAGTTATAAAAGACCACCGTCCATCATCTCCACCTACAACTTTGGCTCTCATTCCAGTTATGCCCAGAAATGTGGATCAGGCAAGGCAACAACACATTTGACAGCAGCAGCAGGAGGACGAGGAGGAGGACGGAGGTTCAGACCTTCATCCTGGAGACTCACCACACGTTGGAAAGCAGATGTTTTTTTTTGTTTTTTTCCCCCTGCACATCCTGCACTGACGTGTCAACACACGCTCGACAAGGTTGCTTTGCTGCAGACCAGCCGTCCCATCGGCCCGTCTCCCACCGAGAAGTCACAGAAGAAACTGGCAGCTAATCTCAGGCCACTTAATACTTTACAGTGGATGCAAAATGACCCACTCTGTCTCTCTACTTTGGGGGGATTTGAGTAAAAAAAAAAAAAGTTTTGTTATCCTTCTAAAGCACAATGACACTCTGCTCTACTCCTCTCAAGCCCCTGCGCTGGAGAGGAGAAAACCCCAAAGCCTGCTGCAGGGATTTCTTTTTAATGTGGCATCTAATTCAGCCATTAAAAGGCCCAGTGGGGTGTCGCCCTGCAGCCGCTCCCCTGCCCCCGACTCGGACCTGCTGCTCCCCTCAGGCAAAATCACGCTGGGTGCATGTCAAAGATCACATGACAATAGGGATTCCTGACCCAGCCAGGGAGCGGGAATGAATCAGACCTAATTCAAGCATGTCGCAGGCAGCCAGAAGCGTTGCTCCCGGGACCGAGTGGCCGCTCCTTTCAGCCGGGGACACACACAGACAGGACGGAATTCCTGGGAAACCAGATCCAGCTACTTGCAGCTTTTGATAAATTTAGTCAGTCTCTCAAAGACATGAGAGGAAAAAGCCATCCGGGATACAAAACATAAAACACAAGAAGCAAATAAATAGTCTAATCAGTGTCAGCCAGCTTTAATTTGGAGCAGAAGACAAATCAGGAGTAACACAAGCGCCTCTGCCTCCTCCCAGCCTTTGAACGTTAGCCTCTCTACTGCTGCTGTTGCTCCCAGCCAATGAAAAATTAATTCATTCGTCCTCTCAGTGTCCCTCTCACCGTCACCTGGCAGCCGCGCACCGTTCCGGCTGAGTTGTAGCCAGAGGTAAAACCAGGGTTTCAGGGGACAAATTACCCACAAGGAGCGGAGACATTTCATCAAAATGGCCCCTTTGTTTGAACGAGCTGATATAAAACAGCTGGAGAAACACGCAAGTACCGGTGCAGAACCAGGTCACAGGACTCAGGAGGGGAGAAAAGCATCCTCCAGTTGTTTAGACGCAGCTGCTACAAACAAACAAGCGGTTGTGGTCAGAAGCAGAGCGGTGGGCTCTGGAGCTGCGGTGGACTTCGGACTTGAAATTCAGCTTGGAAAAACCACAATGACCTTGGTGGTGGTGGTGGTGGGGGGGGGGACCACGCGGATTCTTCCTCTTATCAACTGGATTATTGTTGCAAGCCAGTGTGTTAAAGGCTTGTTCAAGGCAAACAGTGGCATATAAATGAGGTATGTATTCATTTAGTGGCGCAGCAGTGGAAACCCTGAGCCGACAACTGAAGCAAACAATGACAATCGAGTTGTGCGACCGACTGAAAACACCTACTTTAAAAAAAAAAAAGAAAAAAGAAAAAAGAAAGAAGAGAAAAAGAGCAAAGGCCAGCGGGTGAGTTTCACTGACTGCACTGCAGGTTTTCATGGTCCTCATGTCGGGATCCTTCATAATGAATAACCCTGTGCAGCAGAGCGTTATAGCAGCAATGAATGGGCGACAGAAAAATGCAACCCAAGCTGCAGGAGGACAATGTGGCTGACATCATGGACCCGCACAGAGGAGCCCTTCACGTCCCCTGCAGGAGCTTCTCTCACCCACACATTTTTGGGAGCAGCAGCAGCAGCAGCAGACGCAGCAGCAGCAGCAGCAGCAGAACACGCGCTGCTGTGACTTAATTCCCAGCAGGTCGGCAAGACAAACCTTGGCCGCTCATCTGCAACACCGGGCTAAAAGTTGGACAGCGACAAGCTGAACAAAGGATTTCCAACAGCAACCAGAGGTTGTTTTTTTTTCTGCCTTGAGCGGAGAATCAATCCGGCACGAGTTTGATACAAAGTTGAAAGCAAACCGACGGCGCGCACGTGCGCAAAAGTTACAAACATTCAATAAAAAGAGAAAGAGGTTTTTCTTACCTGGCCACGGCGATGCAGATGTAGACACGACGGAGAGGACGCAGCAGAGCATAAACTGCAGCCAAGAACACCTGTGGAGGGAGGGAGGGAGAGAAACTCCATCTGCGCTCTCAACTGCACCGGCAAGAAGAAAGAAAGACAGAAAGAGAGAAAGAAAGAAAGAAAGAAAGACCTAAATAAAACAAGGCGCAGCGGAACCCTACCTCATCTTCATCTCTTCTGTCAGCAACCAGGAGTCGACATGGATTGTGGGAGGTCGGTGTGGAGGGTCGCCGCGACTCGGGCTGCTGCTGCTGCTGCTGCTGCTGCTGCTGCGACTCGCTGCTGCTCAACAGCTGATGGAGACGCGGCTGGAGGCAGAAGCAGAAATGTTGGAGGGCGAGCAGCGACCTGCAGGAGGCCGAGCACAGCGGGGACTTCCGCCCGGTCCTAGAGAGCACGGCCCGCCTCCGGCGTCAAGACCCGGACCGGTGTGCTGCGTCGTCATCAGCAGGGGGCAGTGTTGGAGCGCTGCTGCTGACGCGCCGCTGGAATTGTAACGAGCGGTGTCGACGGTGACAGAAGCTGTAATTTCATCAGTAAAAGCTGCAGCAGTATTAGCAGTGGTCGCAGTGATACTAATAGGCAGTCATACAGTCCTCGAATGTACTAATACCTGCAATCTGCAGTCCAGGGAGGGGAAATGGCAAATGTATGGGCAGCATAAGCACCAGTTGTCGCACTTACTATAGTGGAATTAATAGTAATGGTAGTAGAAGTAGTAGTAGTAGTAGTAATTGTGACTGCTGATACATAGTATTAATATTTCATATTAATATTTATAATATTAATAGCAGGCGACACGGCGGTGCAGTGGTTAGCAGCGCTGCCGCCTCACAGAAAGAAGGTCGCGGGTTCAATTCTGGGGCCTGGGACCTTTCTGTGTGGAGTTTGCATGTTCTCCCTGTGTCTGCGTGGGTTCTCTCCGGGTTCTCCGGCTTCCTCCCACACTCCAAAAACATGCATGTGATTCTAGATTGTCCGTAGGTGTGCATGTGAGTGTGAATGGTTGTTTGTGTCTATGTGGCCCTGCGATGAACTGGCCACTTGTCCAGGGTGCCACCCTGCCTTCACCCTAAGACAGCTGGGCAGAACCCCTGACCCTGAATAAGAATAAGTGGGTATAGAAGATGAATGAATGAATGAATATTAATAGCACTAAATGTAATTTTTTTCCCCCAGTGGTAAGATTTTCCTCTTAAGCTCTGCTCTCAACTCACCTGTGTGTGTGTGTATGTGTGTGTGTGTGTGTGTGTGTGTGTGTTTGGGGGCGGGGGGGGGGGGGGGGACCTGTGTAAACTCACTTGTGTGTTTCCACCGGAAAATCCACCGCCTTTCGGGCAGAGTTTGTCTTGTCACTCAGCCTCTCGAGCCCCAAGCACACAAGAACGGACTTGACAAAATAAATACCCCGTGAAGCTCCACTCTGGAGGCCGTTTGCTTTGGGACGTCACGGTGAGGGGTGACGGAAAGGTGAAGGCTTCATGTGTAAATCAGACTTTTGTGCCTGGAGCCACGGAGAGAAGGTCTGAAGGTCCCTCTGTACCTTTGGAAGTTATTGTTATCAATCAGTTACATGCTTCCAAGGAAACAGAATCTGCATTTTACGATGTTGTCTTACTTGAAGTGACACATGGGAATAAAAACCCGGCTTTTCAACGGGTCACACAGGCCAATCCCCCAGCTTGAACATTTAAATTAATAACCGTGAAAATGTTATGACGATGTCTTTAATCGACTGTGTGACATTGACGAACAATGACCAGGAGGGGGAAGTATTGGGTTTAAGATTCACATAGGACCTGCTATAATGGATTAATGGAGCTGGTGAAGAGGCTGTAAATAAAGACATTTGCGGTCACCAGTTGGCCATGTACACTGTGAATTGTTGCTCTTTTTAATTGACGCTTTGTTTTCTTTTAATTTCCTAAATTTACTAAATGCAAAAACGAAAACTTAAGAAAAAATATCAACATATCAATTTGGGGCATTCTGCAAAATCCACTTTTTCTAGTTTTAGTTCCCCCTGCGGTGCCATGACAGTTGCATCTGTGGCCACAAAGGAGCTGGACAAGGCACGTGTCTGTGTGACCTCTCTTGGCTTTTGCTTTGTGCGAAAGTGAGTTTATTTTTCCAGGAAAAGTCTCCGGGTTCACGTACTCCCTGTTGTCGCCCTCCCGGCTTCTGTCTCGACATGTTCGCAGCTCAGTGGATTTCTGCCGCTCTTACATTCCAGTGTCACAGAAAGAAAAGGAAAAACCAAATGTTGAATGAGACGTAGCGGCGTTGACCTGTGCAGGTGGGCGTGGCCAAGCACAACAACGGCGAGATGAATTAGTCACATCCAGACGCGAGGTCAACAGGTGGCATCGCTTGGCGGAAGGCTTCCAGGTTTTCATTGTTAATTTGTTTGTCCAGGTTGGACATGTGACCATTAGGACTCAGGTGATCCAAATCTCAGTGAGTGATTCACAGACGATCCAGTCAGTGGGAATGATTCCGGGTTGAAAATGTCATTACTTAAAAATACAATTGTACATTTTCAGCCCTGTGTGTGGATGGAACCCCTGACTGCTGAGCATTCTGATGGGACAAACTCTTCCTTCACACATGGTTACTCTGGTATAATGCAGCATTAAAGTGCTCACGATTAATAAATTCAAACATACGTTAGGCGTCAGGTGTCCTTTCCCATTGGCAGTGAGTGTGTTTAGACAAGATAACAACCTTGTGAGTTGTTACTCAGGTTGTCCAGGCACAGAATGTTTTATAAGCGGCTCCAGAGTTGGGAGTCGTATCGTGTTTCTTCTGACAGCTGAAATCAGGGTGGAGTGAGAGCAGAGCCATGGAGCCACTAAACAGCTGAGAGAACAGCGCCGTCCCTGCCGAGATCAGGTCTCATAATCGCACACAGCAGCTTCACACATTGAAGGTCCAGGCCCACGTGCTGCCCACTGTCCCCGGTCAATCCAGGCACAAAGCAGAGCCAAGCGGCTCCATGAAAACAGAAATAAATAAAATGTTCACGCAGCTGCTTGAAGGTCACTTTCTGCACCTTACGTACAGTACGCATTAGAAAGACATGAACGGTTTACTGAAGAACAGCAGCTTTGTACAAGCGAGACCGTAAGGATACGACACCAGGGGGGTTTAACATGTCAGGCTTTAACTCAAAAGCATCAAGTATTTACAAGGACGTTCAAGTGTTCAGCACTTAGCACATGATGTAAATTGAAAAGTTGACCAAGCACAACATGGAGAAACCAGACGGCAAGAGGACAAAGGAAATAGATAATTTAATGACAGTAAAATGTGCGGACTGAACACGAATGATGATTCCTGGGCACTGTGTTTAAAAATGAAGCAAAAATAAAACTCTGCCAAAAAAAAAAAGCAGAACACCCAAATAACAAACCACTATTAAAAAAGGGTTCACACACACACACACACACACACACACACACACACACACACACACACACACACACACACACACACACTTTAATGCTCATTTAATATTTTGTGAACTTATTTTATTGCATTATTCCTATTTCAGCGAAAGGGTGTAAAATAAACACTTACAACAACATAGCTCCATTCGCTGCGGCATTAGTAATATTGTTTATGTATGGACATTTCTGTTATAATGTAATCCTAATATAGCTATTTTTTCTTCTATCTATCACACACTTAGATCGAGTATCCTTTATTATGGGGATGTCTATTTAGATTAACGGGTAGCTATATGTTATATTCAATATGCAAATATCTATTTATATATCTATGCACACTGTGTATTTGTACACTTTAGAAGGTGACAGGATATATAAATATGAAGGTTTTAAATGAGAAAAAAAATGAAGTAAAATATTTATACATTTTTTAAGGCAGCTTGAAGTTTTGTGTAAACCACGCCTGATGCAAAGGCTCGAAGTAAGCAGTAAGCAGTGGCCTGCGCTGGCCACCTGAACTATCTTTAGTCCCTGCTGGCAAGTGAATGGAAGTGCCTGACTTATCTCCACTGCTGTCATCGAGGCAGCTCGTATTTTTAGGGGACAGCAGCAGCTGCAAAAGCATTTAATGGTATTCCACGAACAATGACACTCGGGGTGTCTACGGTCTGAACGGCGGAGATTGGGGGAACACTCCGAAGCTGTCAAACGAGACGCTGGTGTGGACACCGAAGTTTGTTTCCTACCTTTCTACAGGACAAGCGTCTGTTAGGTTGTGCCGGAGCGAAAGCGGCGACATTTGAGGAGAGCATGTGGCCAAGTCTGGAGCCAACTGATGACATTGCTCAGCCTTCTGGAGACGAGCGGCTCTGCTTCTTACCTCCGAGAGAGACTGCGAGTGCGGAATGTATGTTGACGGCCGTTCCCCGCGACTGAAGCGAGGTAGGTCATGTGAGGGGTACGCAACACAACTTCACAAGGGGCAAAGGTCATTCCAATTAAATCAGACAAGTAAACAGAGGGGCTAATCTCCTCCCTTTAAACCTCCTGTGGGAAAAACCAAGACACTTTCCACACAATATCAAAACTATGTTGACAAAATGTTTTGCACATTTCAAATTCATTTTCAAGCACTTGCATGATTAAAGTGAGTGGGTATTAATAGCAAATGAGGTCTTCGATAGTTGTGAACATTTCTTGTTGACTACCATTTACTTGAGGCTTCATGTATTCAAATATTTTATTCAATACATTTTTGTACGCCGTTTAGACTGGAACAACGCAAGAGCAACCGTTCTTTTGTGAAATGATTTTTATTTGACAGAATTCGAAAATGTCTTGCCATTTTGTTGATTATGAAAATATTGTACACACCAACACTGCACATTGCTGTGTACTGGATTGTTGACAGTAACATTGGACAGTTAATAAACTTCAAAGATACTTTACTTCGAACGTGCATTCTGACTTTCTGGCATTTGAGGGAAAAAAAGTCTGTTTTAGAACTATTTTAAAGTTATTAATAAAAACTGAAAACTGGTTACTGAAGCTAATAAAAAAAAAAAAAAGTTTCAATAGTGACACAAATGTGTTTGGGAAGGAGATTTTCAAAGACAATTTCTGGAGCTGCCAACAAAGGGCACAACAGAGGCTCTCCACATTTTGACCACTAGGTCTCTTGGGTCTGTGGACAGGGATTTCAACCAGTGTTTGTGTGAGCACGCGTGTTTCTGAACCTTCTTTGTGATACCTGACACACGCTCCCTCACAGCTCTTTATTTAGGACATACTATATTAAGCACTTTCCCATTGAAATACAGCACCAGCTGTACTGGCTATGTGTTGTGACTGCTGTTGCAACAGAGCTAGGCTAACCCCTACGGTCCTTGCATTCTGAAAACAAATACCTATCGTCTATTATATTATGGCCTGTAAACTGTCAAATTGAAATGCTGATATCCGGTAGAGGCAAACAGGTTGTTATTGAAGTAATTGTTAATCTTGTTTGTTTCAGAAATTTGCCGTGCAGAAGTTGGACTGCGTCACCCCGGTGAATAACAGCAGCTTAATACTTTCCTGGACCGCTGAAGGTAAAGTTGGGCTCACAAAGGCATCACAATGGATGTGTTCGGTGGTGCCCCACGTTTTCTTGCCTATCCACGACCTGTGATAGTACAAAGTGGAACCGATGCAGTCCTCAAGTGCCAGATTGGTGGCGATCCCAGGCCTGCGGTCATTTGGGAGCGGAACAATGAAAAGATTGACCCGCAGGGACGATACAGGGTCTTCGAGGATGGAAATGTTTACAATCTTATAATCGCAGCCGTTACCATTGAAGACAGCGGCCAGTACATATGCAAAGCAAAGAACAGCATTGGGGAAACTTATGCAGCAGCCACGCTGAAGGTGGAAGGCGAGGCTCAAGAAATGGAAGTACGAGAGGAAAACAAGGCACGATTCCTCATCAAGCCCCTGTCCACTCGCGTTGGCCGGGGGGATGACGCCGTCTTCTCGTGTAAACTCTGGGGAAACCCACGACCGGAGGTCGTCTGGGAAAAGGACGGCAGAAAACTCCATGAGATATTTGAAAGTACCCATTTTAGCGTGGGCTACCAGGACGGTGGATGGTTTCAGCTCAAAATCTTTAAGACTCGTGCCCCGGATGGTGGGGTATATACATGTAAAGCCAGGAATGAATTTGGAGAAGCATTAGCAGGGGCTGTATTGCTTGTGGATGCAGGCCCGGGACATGAAGAAGAGGGGAATCGTAACGGCTACACAAATGGCCACTGGAAAGCCCACCAGGCAAAACAAAGGAGTGGAAGACAAGTGCCAAATAGGCAAAGAGATGACACCTTGTCTAAGTCTACCAAGGTGAAAATGTTTGCGGTGACTGAGGGCAAACATGCCAAATTCCGCTGCTTTGTAACTGGGAAACCCAAACCAGAAATAATCTGGAGGAAAGATGGAAAGCTGATATTGTCTGGAAGGCGTTACCTGCTGTATGAAGACAGAGAAGGTTACTTCACACTGAAGGTTTTGTACTGTAAACAAAAGGATAATGGAGTTTATGTCTGCGCTGCATCCAACACGGCCGGACAAACCCTCAGTGCCGTCCACCTCTCCGTAAAAGGTAAGTCTTCTTCAGACTGTGCTGCATCTTGCACTTAGTGTTTGGGGGTGTTGTTTTGCTTCTGGATCAGATTTCAATTCCTTTAGTGCTGGGATGATGTCAGGAAGATATAAGAAGAAGTTCTCCAAGTTCATTTATTCTGGGACAGCCAAAGAAGAGAAAAATAAAATGTTTCTGAATGTATATTTTCATAATTTGTCAACTTCCCAGTTGTCATTTAAATATGTGATGCTGCACATTGTTCTTTATAGACATCATTTTAAATGCAAAACTATATATGATTAAGATATTCAGTCTGTTGAATTCATCAGCATGTAAAGTCATAATGTCCCCGATATAATTCTTATTCTTAAAAATTATAGGATGTTTAAAATTGATTTGATTGAGTATTTAATCTAATGATATCTAAGTAGGTAAAGTTAGTTAGCTTGAGGAAGGAATTCAACAGCAAATTGCTGTCTGCAAAGTCACTTAGTTAGTCAAAGTCTACCGGGAGTCCATGTGGATCACATTACTCACATGTCGGAGCGAGAGGAAAACTCATGGCACCAACAGAAAGCACTGGATCAGCCAGAGGAATATAGCTCTGATTATGATCAAAATAGAGCATTTAATGGGAGATGCTCGTGCATTCTACCAGTTGTGTGTGTTAAACTGGATTTGTTTAAATATTTTGTGGGAAAATGTTTGATCATTTCAAACAGACAACCTCATGCGGAACACATTCTTGTCTGTACCACTGGCTAGTACCGCCTGGTGTCAGGTTCGAGCAGTTCCTTTCCTATCTAACACCTGGACGTGTTAACGACTGTTCCATTCCTCAAATGAATGAGCCACTTGTCTCATAATTTAGTTTATCTTGTTTGCTTTCATTAGAACAAAGTGCCGAAGTGTATTTTACGTTACGGCGTCTGCTGCAGGGAGTCAGACGAGGACAGTCTCGTCTTGCACAGGGTGGATTTCATGAAGAATTTATGCAGACTGAACTAACATTTGTTCACTTGAATACCTTTGGCTGGATTTGTGTTCCTGAGAGGCTCCTGCTGTTTTAATCAAAGGTGTGGTGTTCTGGCTTTTTACCGGCTCTAGAACCACCAATACGGTTCAAGCAGCCTCTCATTGATCTAGAAGTCTGGGAGCGAGATCTGGCAATTCTAGAGTGTGAAGTTCCAGAGGACTCTGTTCCCATCACATGGTATCTGGAGGACAGACGACTGCAGCCAGGGGCCAAATATGGAATGGAGGAGTGGGGAACAAAAAGGCGACTAACTATCCGTGACATCGGAATTGATGACGATGGGATTTACCTGTGTGAGATGCCAGATGGTGGGAGAAGCATTGCAGAGGTAGCTGTGAAAGGTAAAACATACGTAAGACTAAATTTCAAAAAAATGAATAAGTGATCATACTATAGTAAGATCAACTATTACATTTTCATTGTCATTCATTTTAACCACTCACATCCGCTGCAGGGACAATTGTGAGGAAGCTTCCAAGAAAGGTGGATGTACTGGAAGGGGAAAACGCTGCCTTCTGTGTTGAAGTAGAAAAGGAGGAAATGGACATACATTGGTATAAAGATGGCATCGAGTTGCGTGAAACCCACCAGACCATCCTCAAATCCTTTGGTCGAACACACATCCTGGTTTTTGTCAATACGATGCCGCAAGACTCTGGCCTTGTTACTTTCCTTGTTGGCAGAACAAAGACTTCCTCTCAGCTAAGAGTGAAAGGTAAGGAGTATTACTGTGCATCTGCACATTGCAAGATTCACATGAGATTGAACTGTAACATTTTACATCAGATGTTATAAATAGTTGCTTTTGAAAATGTATTTCTAGTTGTCAAAAATGCTTGATGCATTAATTGAAATGCACTTAATTTTTTTTTCAGCTGCCAGACACTGTCCTCCCAGTTGTCCAGTGGCTGTTCAGATCAACACAGAGCGAGCTAATGCAGCTCTTCTTTCGTGGGTTCCTGCCCAGGACTCACGTAAGAATCCTCCATCTGGATACGTGCTTGAACGACAGGAAGTGGGCACCGGTTCGCAGGAGTGGTTGCAGTGCTTGACCACAGACTCAGCGACCTCTGTTGAGATTCTGGGCGACAGCGTGCCATGTGAAGCTGACTACAGGTTCCGGATTTGCAGTGTAAATAAGTACGGGAAGAGCAACAACGTAGAATTCCCTCGAGCAGTGCACTTAGGTATGGGTACTTTTTTTTTCTCTTCTTTTTGTTTGAACCAAATAAGTCCCTGACTGGGGAGATTCTCATCATGAAATTATTTTCTTTTCCAGTTCCAGTTGCAAGAATACAAGCCCCCTTACAGGATGCCTTGGTGCCAGAAGGGCAAGATGCATTGTTTTCCATTGAGCTCTCTGCTTCCGTTATTGGTACTTGGTTCTTAAATGGTAATCAGCTTCAGGAGGACGAACGCTACTCCATGCGTCGATCAAGAGCACACCAGTCCCTTCGTATTCGTGGAGTCCGTGATACAGATAATGGAGCTGAGATAACGTTTATTGCCTATGGCATTCGGGATTCTGCAGCGCTGTACATTCAAGGTATGTATTTATTTTGGACGGATATTACCTTGATGATCAGTTTCTGGGTATTAATTGGAAATGAGTAGTTAAATTGTGCAAAAAGCGATTTGCATAATAGACTAACAGTCTATTGATGGAGAGACACGCGATGAACATGATGACAATGTTTGTTTTTGTGTACACATTTGCAGCACCTCTAGTCAAGTTTTCACCACTGTCAGAAATGGACCGAAACAAATTTGTAGAAATCGGGAACCCTATTGTGCTCTACTGTGAGCTGTCCGATCCCGCAGCTGCAGTGAACTGGTACAAGAATGGGGTAGAATTGAAAACAGTGGAGGGTCTTCACATCCAATCAGAGGGCACCATGCGAAGAATTGTCATCCAGTCTGCAGAGTTCACACATTCAGGAGTATACTGCTGCGATGCCATTGATGATGTCATCAGGTTTAATGTGGAAGTAGAGGGTGAGTTGGGCTTCTCATGATATTGATGTCTATCATAGAGACTAACCATCTTGATTGCTGTTTACTTTACCTCCTCTGACATATTACAAAAACAACTTTACACACCGATAAAATCATTCCCAATGTTCATAGCTCCCCCTGTGAGGTTTTCAGCACTTCCAGAGGCTGAAAGGAACAAATCTATCCAAAGTGGCCATCCCATTATTTTAAATTGTGAGCTCTCAGATCCATCCGCTCAGGTGCACTGGTATAAAGATGGGTCAAAACTCCTTTCACAAACTGGGGTAGATATTCTCACTGATGGTTTGGCAAGAAAGATGACTATCCAGTCAGCAGAATCTTTCCACTCTGGCCAATACTGCTGCAAGACAAAGGGTGACTCCATCACGTTCAATGTGGACATCAAAGGTGACCAGTTTTGCTTTGAACAATGTGACACATTAACAGGCTATTCCTTAGCAAAGCAATTAACTCGAATCAGACTTCTTCCTTTTGTTCTGTTGCAATTCCTCCTCACACGCACAGCTTTGGCGTCATCTTTTTCCCAGACTGCACTGTAGCATGTTTGCAATTTACTGTCAGCAGACTGTCAAGTAATCTTGAGGACTGGCATGTCGTTGAACTGAGGTTGACATTAAATCTTAACGTATCTGTAGCTCCACCAGTGACATTCTCAGCAATTCCTGAAGCAATGAGGACCAAGTCGGTCGAGGCTGGCTCTCCTATTGTACTCCAGTGTGTGGTATCAGAACCTGAGGCCCACGTTTGCTGGTGCAAGGAGGAAATGCAGCTCATTTCAAACTCTGGCTTACGAATCCACTCTGAGGGCAACACAAGAACATTAGTGATTCAGTTGGCAGAAGCGTCCCATGGTGGTGTTTACCGATGTACCACACAGGATGACACCGTGGAGTTTCAAGTGGAGATCAAAGGTGACTTTTAAATTTCTACCGAGTGCGTTGATACCGTAACCCCTGCCCCTCTTTTAATAAGCCACTAATGATCTTTGCTTCTTCTGTATGTACTTTATAGAACTTTTTGTTTCCAGGTAAACTGCCTAAAATGTTTAATGCATTAGGCAGTTCTTATTTCTAATCTTGTGTCTTCTTGACTTGAAAAGAAAATCTCCAAACCGCTTACTTTTTCATTTATGCAAGGCATCGTCTTCTTTTATGTGTATTTTATTAGCTTTTCTTAATTTTTACTGCTAGCAAAACCAGCTTCACCCTGCTCTGAAGTAGAGGGAACAAAGTCAATTGAAGTGGGGAAACCTTTGGCGCTGGACTGTGAGGCTGCAGATGCCACTGTGCCAGTCTGCTGGCATAAAGATGGTGAAAAGCTGCCCCCACAGAATGAATGCCATACACAGAGTGATGGCAAGTTGAGGAGACTCACTGTCCAGTCTGCTGAGCTCTTGCATTTAGGGAGATACAGCTGTGAAGCTTCTGATGACACTAACCACTTCACTGTGGATCCCAAAGGTGACTGATGTCAATTTGTTGAGTTGCTAATGCAGCTTTCTAGAGAATAGACGCAATTAACGCACACAAATGCATCTTTGTTTGTCTGTGTTGTTCTGTGTGAAAATGTAACAGTTTCTTAAATTCATTTCAAAGAAATTTTCTTTAACATTTTTTAAAAAAAACTGTATTTTATCCTTTAATTGTGTCTTCTACAGTTTCTTCATATGTCAGATTAGTAAGCTATAAGTGAAAGCTTAATTTTTGAAATAGCATGTTAAAACTACTTGTTAAGACCGACATTAAAATATGAATCATCATCTTTAGCGTCGACGTTGCCGGTATCAACCTCACTGGAGGTTGTGATGACTCGGTCACTTGAAGCGACGTCAGCAGCCGAAGCAACACATGAAAGTGCAGACCCTGCTCTCCAGGTGTCACAGCAAACGGATCAAGAAATTGGTACTAGTACAGATCCAGAGTTTGAATTGGGATGCATCAGGAAGGACCTTGTCATTGAACCAACACATCCTTCAAATTCTGGAATTTACTATTGTGCAACAGCAGATGATGTCGCCCAATTAATAGTGAAAAATCAAGGTGATATATTTATAAGGTTATTTTTCATTCATCTTTTAACCTATGACCATGACTTTATGCAGATTTTAGCGTGCAAAGCTAATACTTTAACTGCATCTCTTGATATTACCAATTGTAAGTCTCTTTTTTTTCTATTGAAAAAAGCAACAGGGCAATGTACACTGAACTTTTTTCCCCCCAATGCTTGTCTGTAGTACCCTGTCCAACGACATATCAATTTTATCCTGAAGTTGAGAAGATTGAGTCTGCTGAAGTACACAGCCCAATTGTTCGGCAGTTTGAGATTTCAGATCCCATTGCCAAAGCCTGTTGGCACAAGGATGGAACCCAGATCTACCCAAAAAGGGCGGGCGCCTGTGAGTCACAGCCCAGCAGCCCAGCCGTGCCCTTTAAGTCTTGTGATTTGTCGAATGATGAGGGATTCGGCTGTGAAACATTTGACGCGCAGTTAAGAGTGGACGTGAAAGGTGGTGCTCCATGTTGTTTGCCCACAGTTTAACATCAAGCATTTCAGTTGATGAACACAGAAGAAGCTTTCATCCGGCTCACTGTTTTCTTTTTGGCTTTGTCCGAACAGCAGAGCGTTGTCACTATGGTCATGAGATTGGTGAGATGGCTGATGCATCTGCCCAATGCACTGTGGATGTCAAAGGTGACTTGATATATTTCAACATCAGCCATCCATGTTAACCCCACCATAAACTGTACCGACCACTAACAATAGTGGTGTATTCTTCCATCATCATCTGAGTCATCTCTTTCTTTTCTTTTATATATCTGCTTTTTGTGATATCAAATCTTTCACTTTATTTTTCTACAGTTTTTGGCTTATTTAAGCATATCCATCCAGTAGTTGCCCACTTGCTCTTCATACTAACTTAAATGTTTTGTTTGTCAATTAATTCTTCATTTTAACAGCTGTCTTTGCCGATAACAAGCTACTCATGCCTCTTGAAACCCATCTTATGTCTTATCACCAGATGTTCTCATTACATCGCTGTCAAAACCGCTCACTGTTGCAATGACAACAAACTCTTGCTTAAAGAGAAGAATATTAGAATATATTGTCACGTAATGTGGCAGTGTACAGGATCATGACTTAAAAGTCTTACGAGATAGCTGGAAGCTGGAAGTATGTGAGCACAATATTAGACCAAACCTGGTCGATCTTCTTGTTTGTCTTTGCAATGAATAGTCCCATAACGCCATGCTAACCCTCAGTGATGTAAAATTCTGATATGACAAGAACGTGTTGAGACCATCAACCACTGAAAACCTTTCTCTGTGTACATCACAATGCTTATAGCAACATCGCCAAGGCTCTGTTCTGACCAAGAGAAGAACTCCAATGAAGAAGTTGACTCTCCCATTGAAGTTGACTCCATGTCCTCAAAATGCATTTACAACAACTGTGTTGGCAAGAGAGGAGAAGTGATGAATGAAGAACAGTCCTGGCTCATGCAAAACTCACAGCCAGCGTCTGATTTCATGACTGACAGGATTACAACCAAATGGCGAGATATCATCAATCCACAGGAAAAAAATGATGTTTCCACAAATTCTGTCAAGCCAAAATTAATGCAACTTGACATACCATCTCCCACTCAACAAGGCGGAGAATTTGAAGGTGAGGAATTCCTTTACTATATCCAACCTGCAAAGGCCCCATCCGAAGAACTTCATAATTCCCTGAAGACTGATGTCCAGAATGATCTTGGTAACTTTCTACAAAGTGCTTCTGTTAAATCCGATGAATCATCTCTGATAACCCCCACTGTTCAGTCAGGAGCTCTACAACGCCTACTAAAGTTACCAGATGTTTCGTCAGTGCTTGGTAATCCCTCACAGAGGCCATCTGCCCAGTCGCCGGACTACACTGGACATTCTCCTGTCTCAGCATCAAAGTTGGACAAACTGCACACATTAAAAACTGTGCAGTTGAGTGAAACTGTGAAATCCCCAATCAAAGCGACTTTCCAGTCGGAGGGGTCCTGGAAACCTTGTTATGCTGGCAATACACCATCAGATGGGCTCCCAGCATCGGAGCATTCAGCCGTGCTCCACTCAGAGGGTACTCCAACATCCTCACACAAAGTCTCTGGCCAATCCCGGACTTCCTCACACACTGATAGTGTCCAAACAGAAGTGCCTTTTGAATCCTTAAGGATGGACGTTGTAAACTTGGATGAGTTTTGCAGCCTTGCAGAGATATGTGATGTCCGGTCAGTGAAGGATCTTCAACATTTACAAGATAAAAGTATCAAGTCAGATGGACACTGTGACCCTTTACACACTACAAAGGACCAACAAGAAGATGTCTTCAGTTCACCATACACATCAGCTGTCCAGTCAAAAGAGTATGGTTACTTATCCAACGCCCCATCCAGTCATACAATGAAATCGTGTGCTTCTAAAATGGCACAGACCGTCCAAACAGAGGATAATGTCGACCTGCAACCGCCAGTGATGGATGACCTAATTGAAACAAGAGAAGCAATGTCTTGCGATTCAAATGTACCTTGTCAGTCACCGAAAGCCAAAGCAGAGTGTCAACAAACTACTAAGGCCATCGAAAACCACCAAGACTGCACAGTGGAGCCTACCCGAAAATCGCCTACCCAGTTTGCAGAGTCTTACAGTGCCAAGCAGGCATCAACTGGCAACTCAGAAGAGATCTATTTATCTTGTGGCAGTCACTGGAGTGATAGTGTCACTGCAAATAAGGTGGCTGTTGAAGGTGATTTGATGGCTAGCATTATAAAAGTAAAGAGGAAAAAGGGCGCATTGTTATTATTTTGTAATTTGAAGTGATTGCTTTTAGCAGTTCTTCAAATTTTAATTATGAATTTGAGTATGTTACTAAAACATCTTTAGTAATGAATGTACAGCTTTGAACATAGGTGGTCCCTGAGTCCTAGGTGGAATGCAGTTACCTATTCTAACCAAAGACACTTCTTTTTTTTAACAAAGTACATAGATCTATCTTTTATTATGACTTTCTCTTAACTGTAGCTTTATCAGCATGACTAATCTATTTGTAATTTTGTTTTTGTTAATCTTGAAGAGTATTTTTTTTTGTTTTAGTCCTTTAATAGTAACACATTTCTCTTCATGTTACCTCAAACGTCTCCAGCTCCGCCAGTGAGAATTACACTTTGTGAATCGGATGGGAACAAGTCTGTTGAAGTTGGTGAACCCGTTGTGCTGCAATGTCAAGTATCAGATCCCAATGCTGAGGTTTCTTGGTACAAGGATGGCATAGAACTACATGAAGCAGCTAAGCAAGAAATGCTGGCACAGGGTTCCATAAGACAACTGACCTTTCAGTCGGCTCAGCTGTCTCATGCAGGAATTTACAGCTGCAAGACAACAGACGATGCAGCGCAGTTTCATTTGGAGGTTAAAGGTGACAAAAGCCATTTTTATCCTCTGCTTTGCAAAGAGACATATGGCCTCTGACACGGTTGACACGTCAGTCAAGAAAAATTGCCTTCGATATCTTCAGAAATTTGAATTACATACCAGATTAGATAATAGAAAGGTAATCTGATGTAGTTTCATGAGCTACTTAAGTCCCAACCTCATGCTCAAAAGCAGGAAGAGGAAAAGCAAAATATATATATACATTTACAAACAGAAGCTAGCCGAGTTCTTAAAACTTTAAAACATAGGAGCCTTTACACACCAGATGAGTAATGAATACATGACGCAAAAATACGAAGCTTACGCCTCATTATATGAGGAGTTAAAAAGTTAATAACGTATATTAGGATGTTGGCGGGACAATTCAAGACTCTTAACGACAATTACACCTTATCTTAGAGGACAGATCAACAGCCGGCAAAACAGGCAACTGATCACTGATCGCAAGACGGCTGCAACATACCAAAATTCTTTGCCAATTCATGCCACTTGCTACACGTCCCCTTTAGAAAGGTTGTACATTATGCAAGTTCACATCTTCTATTTTTTGAGAAATGAGAGAGAAAAACAGGCATAGACAAAGTTCTTTCATTACATGTGACAACGTTGGCTTAGCATTATTTTATTCCCCCCACATTTCAGAAATTAGTAGGGCGAAGTTCCTAAAATGCTGAATGTGTCAATCGGTTCAGTTCTTTTTCGCTCACTAGCTTTGTGGCAGTAAATATATAGTTTGATGTAAGCCCCAATCAGTGCTGCAAATGATTGAAAGGATTGTTTTATACACAGCGGCCAAATTTGCTGCTGAAATCCCTGAAACTGACTGACAATTTGAAATTTGACATTTGATCCTGTAGCTCCACTTGTGAAGTTTTCAGCTTTATCTGAGGCTGAGGCTGACCAGAGACTGACTGTCACGGCAGAACCCCTGATCACTCTACAGCGAGAGCTGTCAGACTCCTCCACCGGACAAGTCAGTTGGTACAAGGACGGGACAAAGGCGCTCCGGCAGAGTGAAGTAGACCTGCGGTCAGAAGGAACTCTTCAGAGTCTAGTTGTTCCGTCAGCAGAACAGGCTGACAGCAGCTTTTACCGATGTGAGTCAAAGGATGATGACATCCAGTTTGCAGTGGAAGTAAAAGGTGATTTTAAGTTACTTCGCTGCACTTTCCTGCATGGCCAACTAATCATAAAGCAGCTGGTGAAGAACCACTTGTTTGACGTTTTAGTCCAATTTCCGTAATCCCTTCTACCGCTGAATTTAAACAAAAGTCAGAGTTGCAGTAAAGCCGCAGATGTTTTGGTTACTCATGATAGAAGTGAGATAATGTATAACATCTTTCAATGGCACTTGCTTGTGTGCGTTTTCTATGTGTGTCCTTGTATTTCCTGTCCTGGTTTTGTTGTTTGTCAATACAAACTGTTCTAACTTTCTTGCTCTTTTATCCACTCACAAATGTTTGTTTGACTTTTGTACTTGTAAACTATTTTTTGTGTCTCTTCAGCAATGTTTCTTTTGTTGTTGTATTTAAATTCTCGCGACCAGAAACACATCTCGACGAACATGAGTTTAACTAAGGTGGTCTCTTTACCTGGCATCTTAAACCTTTAGTGCAACCTGTGACCTCCCCAGACCTTCAGGATGCTCAAAGGAACAAGTGCATCCAAGAATGCTCGCCCCTCATTCCCAGTTGTGAACTCTCTCATGACCATTCTGCTCATGATGACTGGTACAAAGATGGACTGAAAATCCAGTCACTAACCAATGTGGAAGTACAGACAAACAGTCCGGAAAGGGCACTAGTCATCCCCTCAGCTGAAACCTCCCATGGTACCTATCAATGTTTAACATCAGAAGACACCGTCACTTTTAAAGAGGACGCTACAGGTGATCTTGACACTTTGAGTCTCTTCATCATACAATGTCCATCATTTTTTGTTTGGCTGATACAAGTAGGATCTGTTTTGAATCTTGTACATCGTGTAACGATCTGGGTAGCCTGTCGACATCTCTTATAGAAAATCTTTGTCGTTTCCTTCTCTTAGGCCGATCGCCACAGATCATGCCAATTCCTCAATCAGAAAAGTACAAGATGATCACTGTTGGTTGTCCAATTATCCTTCAGTGTGAGGCGTCAGACAATTCTGCCCAGGTTTCCTGGTTTAAAGATGAGGTGGAGCTTTACTGCAAAACGGGCCTTGACATGAAAAGAAATGGCACCCTGAGAAAATTAATTGTTCAGTCAGCAAAGGTCTCGGACTCTGGTGTCTACAGCTGTCGGCTCATTGACGATGTTGTGACATTCCATGTGGACGTCGAAGGTGATTTTCTTACAAATAACGTTTAAACGAAGAGCACATTTTGTAAATGAAAGAAAGCACATTCCCCTAAAACTGTACTGAAATGTTCACACATCCCCCAGCTACCCCTGTCAAGTTTACACCACTGCATGAAGTGACAAGAAACCAAGTTGTTGAAGCAGGCTGCCCAATTGAGCTGCAGTGCGAAGTGTCAGAACCCAGTGCCCAAGTCTACTGGCACAAGGACGGAGAGGTGCTCCTTGCGAAGCGAGAATATGAATTCCAAACACAAGAGAAGCTGAGAGCATTGCTCATTAAATCAGCACAAGTCAAACACTCTGGCGTGTACAGCTGTGCGGCAGCAGAAGACAACATAGATTTCAAGGTGGATGTTGCAGGTGATATTTTTGAGCTTTGTCAGAGTCACTGACATCTTTTTAAAAAAATCTTAGCTTCTGGCTATCTTCTCTAACTTCTAAAAGTTATGATTAAACTTGTACATGTGCATAATTTTGTTACAGCTTCACTTACTTGATTAATTGATCAAGAATAATGAAACGTTCTGAGATCATTTCCAAGGACTTTTGTGGGGGGGAAAGCAACAACAGGCGTGACAAAGTCATTCTTGCTCCACATGAAGTTTTTGCTTGTGCATGTGGCAAATAATCCACTTTACTCGCTAAGCGCGATAAGAAGTTGAAACACCATGTGGTTCCTTTTCATTGAACTGAAATTCCTATAGCACTGGTTTGATTCTCAGCTGTTCCAGAGGGTGAAAGAAGCAAGTTTAACGAAGCAGGCAGTCCTGTCAAACTGCACTGTAAGCTCCCAGGGCCTACAGACCAGAGCTGCTGCTATGTGGACGGGATGTCAGGCTTGCCAAAACCTGGAACACACACTGATTCTGGGATCAGTGAGAGGAAACGAGTGTCTTCTTGCTCTGAAGGACACTGCTGTAAAACTGATTCAGATTTCAACGATTTCAGTGTGAAGGGGAAAGGTGACACCACTAGCACTTTTGGCAAAATGTTGTCACAATATCATTTACCTCCATGACCTCTAATATAATAATAAAAGGAACCAAGAAGACATGATCATCCTCACTTTCATCATAGCTAATTTGTATTCAAGTCCAAATACCATGAAACATACCCAGGACTACGGTTTAACACTCATTCTGTGCATTTAAGACCAGACTAATGCATACTTTGATGAATCCTATGGTTTTGGGTCACCACGTTTCATCTGTGCAGTGCTTTTTTTTTTTTTTTTTAAGTGAAATAACACCCAGTCTTTCCAGTCTGCTGCCATAACAGCTTCAGAACAGCATGTTCAGCGCAAGCTGTAACCGCAGTCTCTGCATGCATGTACAAAGAATTATTGCAACGTTAGAGTAAACAGTCACTTTTTGTTTTCCACAGTGCCACCGCTAACATTTGCCCACATCCCAGAGGAGGATCTGTTCACCAGTGTTGTGGAAAAGGAGGAGCTCGTCCTTTCTTGTGACGTGTCAAGGCCTGACGGAGCTGTTCAGTGGTACAAAGATGGCACTGAGATACATACGAATCCTGACAATACAATTCAAGCGGAGGGCAGTAAAAGGAAAGTGACGATACATTCAGCTAAGCTGTCTGACACTGGCACGTACACATGCCGAGCAGGAGACAATGTTCTGATTTTCAAGGTTAACATACGAGGTAAAAAGGCAATCCTAAAATCTAATTTAAAAATATATATATACATATATTCTACCTTTCAGATAATTATTAAAGACACAATTTAAGACCCGTCTTAATTTAATCTTCTTTATTCTAAAGAACCACCCGTGATGATAATACATCCCAAGGAAGATGTCCATCTTGAGCGTCACGTCCCTGAAGAGATTATTCTGAGCTGCGAATTGTCTCGGTCCAATGGAGCCGTCACCTGGTACAAAGATGGGAAAAAGCTTCAAGAGAGCAAGAACATCAGACTCAAGACCGAAGGCCCTTATCGCCGACTCAAGATTCTTCTTAGTAGACTCGAAGATTCTGGAGAATACGTCTGTGATACTGCAGATGATTCAAAGTTCTTTCACCTGAACATCACAGGTAAAATCCGGGGATGACAAAGTCCACGCATGGTCACTGTACACCCGAAAGTAGAACTTAACAGGAACATTAAGTGTGGATGAACAAAATTGCTGGGATGCAGAAACATGAGAAATAATGAATGGAATGGAAACAATTTGGATGAAGTCAAAAACAGCCCCAACAATAAAAAATATCTACATTGGGTGAAAGACAAAGTTCTGAGACTCCAAATGATGATCTAACAAGCACTTTGTGCAAAGTGATCTAATGTTATGAATTGGCTAAAAGCTGTGATACAAGTTAAAACAAAAAGGACCATGGTAAAGACTAATTGGCAATGTCTCCTTCCAGAACCACCAGTGCGGATCATATCCCCAAGTCAGCCTCAAATGGAACTCTGCCAGCAAACCTCAGAAAGGATGGTACTGAGCTGTGAGATCTCACGGCCGAATGCACAAGTGCGCTGGTATCGGGACGGACTGGAGGTTGAGGAGAATGACAACCTCATTCTGGAGGTGGACGGAGTTTATAGAAGACTTATAATACCTGAAACTACTGTCAAAGATTCTGCCGAATATGTTTGTGACACAGCTGACGACTCCATGACATTCTTTGTAAATATAGCAGGTAAAACAGAAGTCAAAGGGGGTAAAAGTGAGTAAAATAAGTTGCATGTGAGGGGTTTCTAACAAATATTTTTGTTTACATGCAGAGCCTCCTGTTCGCTTTGTGCGTCCAAGAAAAATGGCTTCAAGAGTTGAGAAGGTTGTTGGAGAAGCACTGGTTTTGGACTGCGAGGTGTCAAGGTCAAATGCTGAAGTCACCTGGAAAAAGAATGGGGAGGAAGCAGTAGACTCAAGAAATATTACGATCTTGGAGGATGGCGTCATGCGGCAGTTAACTGTTCACTCGCTAAGATTGGAAGATGCTGGACAATATGTTTGTGACGCAAAGGATGATGTCATGGATTTCCTTGTAACAGTGCACGGTAGGTCTCTCACTTACTCCAAGATATAAAACTCCAAACTTCAAGTTCTGCTATTTTACACCCATGCTTTAGTTTCACGCTTGGGCCTGAGACACGAAGAACACAAGAATTTAGACCAGGTCATAATGTCATTAACCTCCAAAATAATACATCTTTACTAACGATTAAACAAATGGGGTCATTTTTCTCACCCATTAGATATTATGTTCTTTTTGTCCATTTTCAGAGTTGCCCGTGAACATTCTGGGAAAAACTGATGCAAAATCAGAAAAACAATTCTTAGTTTCCGATGACATTATTCTGGTGTGTGAGCTATCGAGGCCCAATGCCCCAGTCAGATGGTACAAAGATAATCAGTTAATTGATGACTCAGAGCATTACTGTAGTGAGGAACAAGGTGTTTTCCGATCACTGGTTGTCCTAAATGCTGGGCTTGAAGATTCAGGAGAGTATACCTGTGATGCAGTGGATGATAAAATGGTCTTCCATATCTCGGTCAAAGGTAATCTTGTTGTCAAGCAATGTCAACATATGGATTTCCCCATCCCTTGGATGGCTAATAATCATTGATCTTTTCTGTTCAGAGCCTCCGGTACAGATAATTGGGAACTCGGGCCACACAGAACATCATATGCTGGTTGCTGGAGATGATCTTATTCTGGAGTGTGAGGTGTCTCGTCCAAATGCCACCGTTCAGTGGTTATGCAATGGCAAGATCCTGAAACCAGACACTCGGGTACAAATTGACAGCTATGACGTCGTGAGGAAGCTGGTACTCACTGAGCTTCAGCCCTCAGACTCTGGAAAATACATTTGTGATGCCATTGATGACAAACTCGTAACAGTTGTTGAGGTCCAAGGTAAGTTTGAAATTACTCTTAAACTGGAACTGCTGCCAAACATTTCTAGGCTTGTTACGTAATTTAAGATGAAATAACAGACTTTTAAAAGAAGTGTATATTTATTGTAGAGCCACCAGTCAAGTTTGTGAATAAAGGAGCAGGTAATAACATCTCAGCCTACGAAAATGAGAGCGTTACGCTGTGCGCCGTTGTGAATCAAGAGAGGGCAAATGTTCGGTGGCTGAAAGATGGCCAACTACTGAACGAGGACAACGTTCACATTTCCAGTGAGGGTAATACCCACAGGCTCACCATTAATCCCCTGCAGCTGTCAGATTCTGGAGAATATGTCTGTGATGCAAACACAGATGAAATGTATTTCAGTCTTTCAGTCAAAGGTAAGAATTTGGCACTCTTTGGTGACCTCAAATTCAAAGAAATAATTTCCTCCCTTCGCTGAGTAGACATCTTATTTCAATCGCATTTTATATATTCAACTAATTAGAAATGTTGGTGAAGTTTATCAAGCCACTGGAGAACGCCCCGTGCTTAAAGGGCAGCAGTCTTGTGTTACGATGTGAAGTCAACAAACCCAAAGGAGATGTCCAGTGGCTGAAGGATGGCAAAGACATCCAACCAAGCCGTAGGCACACAATACGGGCACAAGGTCGAGAGAGAAGCTTTACCATCCACCAACTAGTGGAAGAGGATTCTGGCGAGTACGCTTGTGAATCCACTTCAGACAGGACCTCAGCTACTGTCACTGTGGAAAGTAAGTCCATTCAGAGGGAGGTCAGCAAAAAAAAAAAAAAAAGAGTAATTCTGATAAGGATTGCATATCTTTAGAGGATGATGGGTCTAATGAGCTAAATGCCTTGCCTACAGCTCCCCGGGTGGTCGAATTCATAGCGGAGCTCCGCAATATCACAGTCTGTGAGGGAGAAGACGCCGTCTTTAAGTGTGTGGTTTCTCCCGAGGACACGCACTTGGCGTGGCGTTTAAATGGCAAGCAAGTAGCTCGAAAGGAGCGCGCTGTCATTTCAAGCAACGGATTGTGCCACATGCTCTGCATCCACAACTGCATGGTTTCAGATAGCGGCAGAGTGACAGCTGATGCGGAGGGGCTGCTATCAGAGGCAGAGCTCCAGGTTCAAGGTGAGTTGTGGCGCCACCCAATCAGCTCTATAATTATACTGTTTCCGTGAATCTCAAAGTCAGAACACATAACGGCATTTAATGTTCAAAACCCCTCGGATCTCTTTGGTCATTACCACCACGTTTTCAATTCAGAGCTATTTTCTGTTGCAGGTGTGACGGTACACATCGATGCAAACAGTTTTGAATGACTATGTGTCATTAGTGTGTAGCTGTAAAAAAATAAAAATAAAGACAAGTTTCTAATGTTGGTCAGTCACTTTTGATGGCCTGCACTTAGCAGCTTGTCCCGTTTCTACTGGGGCCAAGAGAGAACAGAGCTCTTTGCCTACTGTATGAAATTTCAATGTAACTAGGAATAACAAAATGTTTTTTGTTTTTTTTTTTTGGTTCTTGTGGCTGTTAATTGAGCAGAATTAAAAAAAAAAAAAAAAACAATAGAAGCGAGTCATTTCAGACATATTAACTTTCTTGACAACACTGTAATTCTTTGAATGTAATTTTAGAGCAACATGTGCTATTCACCAAGAAAATGGCGCCGGTGGTAGCGGAGGAGTACAGTCAGGCAACGTTAGAGGTGGAGGTGGGCCTGGAATCAGGGGAGGTTCAGTGGATGAGGCAAGGAGTGCTCATCCACCCTGGAGCCAAGTACACACTCAAACACCAGGGCTTCAAACACAGTCTCACTGTCCACAAACTGGCCGCATCCGACCGAGGCACCTACAGCTGCGAAACCCTCCACGACCGCACACAAGCCCAACTCACTGTGGAACGTGAGTGTGCACGTGTTCTCACTATGCACTGCGTTTGCTTTGTTTACCACAGTTGCCGACGTCTCCGCCTCCCATTCCCCCCCTCTGCATTCCCTCTCGTACTCCTCCCACTTCTTCTTTATTGAAAACGATCAATTCGCAGAGTAATCCGAGTAACTGAGGTCCCACTGTGCCACTTGTAGTGGAACATGACAGGAATCAACAGGTGACAGACTTTGGCCCCAGTCGACTTTCAGTGGTTGAGGAAAGATGCCTCGTGACATTTCATTTTTCAATGAATTTAAAGCCTGGAATGTAAGCAAAACTGAGCAAACGTGTCACACTACAGAGCTGTCTCTGGTCGGGATTAAGATGCACTTGTGCTTGTTTTTCTTTGTGCATGGTACTAATGTGCCTCAGGCGTCGGATCTCGTGGCCACAGAGTGAATTAAAGGCTGTTCTTTCAACACTGGAGTGGATGGGCAGGGGCAGAGTCAGGACCTCAAGCTGCTGTTGGCACCTCCTATGAATTTGGATCTCCTCTCATTGCATCTAAATTTACACCCTGGCCTTCAAAACTGAGGTTGTTGTCATCAGGTCTCCAAAATAAACACTCCTTTTTTTTTTTCCATCTGGAATTTTTGTCTCAGTTAGAATAAGTGAAAAATGTTGGCACGTCCAAAGCCGGCTTTTGTGTAAAGCCCCACACTCAAATAACTACCATAGCAGCTTGTCAATCTGTGCTAGCTAGTCTTGTTTAACTACACACCGCCGTGCATCAACAGCCTCAGAGCCTATCCAGAAACCAGAAAACACCTGGACAACTGTCTGTCAAGAAAACACGGCTACATATTGCAAACTGTGACAGTGTTTTTGTTATTATTATTATTATTATTATTATTATTATTATTATTAATATTATTATCGTTATTTGAAATTATATTTCTTTTCACAGCCAGAAAAATTACAATCAAGAGAGGACTGACCGACATTAAAACCACAGAGAGAGAGACTGCGTCACTTGAAGTGGAGCTCTCCCATCCCCACGTCACAGGCAACTGGATGAGAAATGGAATCCAGCTCAAGGCCACAAATCATTTTCGCATGAGTGCCAAAGGGAAAGTTCACAGCCTCACCATCACCAACCTGTCGCTGGAGGACACGGGCACCTTCACCTTCTGTGTGGAGGGCTTGAAGACGTCTGCCAGGCTGGTGGTGAAGGGTACGTCGCTTCAAAGACCTTGACAATGATTCTGACAATGCACGTCGTCTCTTTAGTAACTTCGCAGCTCACAAACAACACTCCAGTACGACCGAAACGACACTTAACCACGCCGATGCGCGCTGTGAGCTCACTGTCGAGGCTAAGTCGGGTCCGGTCGGAGTCGGCCGCATGCCAGCCAGTGTTGGCTTGATAATAGAATAAAGTGACAGCTCCGCTACTGTTATCCAGGCTCATATGACAAACACAAAATAGCCTTGCATTAGGCGGTGAGAGGCGGCAGCTTTGTTTGCTCTTTTCTGTCATGTGCTAGTTTAACCTGACTCTGTAAAATAATCCTGTCTATGCCAGGTCACTCAGTACGCATCAATCCCCCTGAGCCACGGGTTAAAATGTTGGGAATGACAACAGGATGAAAATGTCAGGGCAGTAAATTAGTCTGTATTGGAGTCTACACTGGCTGAAACATAAAGAGTAGTGTACGTTTGAATTTGTGTTCAGACTTTTTTTTTTGTCTATTTTATCTTTTGTTGTTGTTCATATTATCCTGTTTTGTTTTGTTTTGTATTAACTTGTACTTGTTCTTTGTTTTTGTAGAACCCCCCGTGACCATTGTCAGGAAAATGGAGGACCAAAGGTTCCCAGACGGGGCACTGATCTCAATAGAGTGTGAACTGTCGAGACATAACGTTGATGTGAAGTGGTTGAAGGTAAGCACATGATTTTGTTGGTCATTATTATTACTACGGTTTATCCCTTGAACAAATGCTATAGTTTGCACTTTGAAATTCCACTTAACTTGCTGTCTCCATTATACTTCAGAATGGGGTTGAAGTAAAGCCGAGCAAGGAGCTGCGCATTTACGGCATGGGCCGAAAACGCTTTCTTCAGCTCATGAAGTGTCAAGTCCAAGACTCTGGGACTTACACCTGCGACGCTGGAGACGCTGCTACATCATGCAACGTGGACGTTTATGGTAAAGTTTGCTTGCTTTTCATTGAAGAAAGAAAACACAACAACAACAAACAAACAAACAGCAGCCTTCAGCATCAAGTCAGTGTGTTTGGTAGAAACAGCGATAGTATCATGCTTGTGCCAAATACAGACTTCAACCGCACGGCTATTTAAGAAATCAAGACAACAACAAAAAATTGTTGTGGCCAAACCAATGCACCGAAACAACCATCAACAAGTTCTAAAATGAAAAGCCCGTTCTGTCAAATCATGTGTAAGCTGAATCCAAAATAATTTAATAGTTTCTGTCATTATAATCGTACTTACCAAATTTAATAGCCGTTTTGCCTTTTCGCTTCTTCCTTTCGTGGCCAACTTCTGCCAACGACTGAAGGGAAAGCACGACAAAAAAATAAATAAATAAATTTGGAATTCACGACCACTAGGGGGTGATAACTAAACATTATAAACTGTATGTCCCATCACCTTTAGGGAAATAAATAACGTGCGTTTGGGGGATGATGCCGCAATCACGGTAAATCCATCTGCGTCGACGCTAACAGCGGCTATGCTAGCTGCTGCTAGCTTAGCTTTTCAAAAGAAGGAGGCTCGGTGGTGTCGTTGGGGGCCCACGGAGGTTAAACTGTGTCTGCAGAGCGTGAGCTGCTGGTCGTGCAGGCCCTTGAGGACGTGGACATCCAGGAGGACCAGAACGCCGTGTTTGTCTGCGAGCTCTCGGTGGAGGACGTGCCGGGGGAGTGGTACCGGAACGGGGAGAAGGTCCGGCCAACCAGCTCCGTCAAGATCCGACAGGAAGGTCACTCACTCACTCGCTCACCCACTCACCCACTCGTTGAAGTGACCCCGAACAAATAATGCCAGGAGACCGTAAGCAGGATTTCCTGGTGAGAATGTTAAACATTTTTCATTTTCCATTCCTGTCAGGGACCAAACATTTTCTTCTCATGTGCAATGCGCGACCAGAGGACTCGGGGGAGATCAAGTTTGTTGCCAAGCACGTTGACTCCGTGGCTCACCTGGCTGTCCAAGGTGTTACACTTGTGGTGTGCAACGTTTCTTACGTCTCATGTTAAGTACAGAATCAAATCTCTCTCTCTCTCTCTCTCTCTCTCTCTCTCTCTCTCTCTCTCTCTCTCTCTCTCTCTCTCTCTCTCTCTCTCTCTCGCACTCCTCCAGTGCTGCCGGTCAGCATCGTCAAGCCGCTGCAGGACAAGACCGCGGTGGAGAAGAGTCGAGTGATGCTGGACTGCACCGTGTCCAACCCCCGCTGCAGCATCCGCTGGTACAAAGGCTGCACCGTCATTTTGCCGTCCGAGCGCTTCGAGATCTGCAGCGAAGGCTGCTACCGCAAGCTCAACATCGGACAGGTGGCGCTGTCGGACGCCGGCACGTACAGCGTCCAGGTGGGGGAGTACACCTGCTCCGCTAACCTCACGGTGGAAGGTAAGAGACAGACGACAACAACAACAACAACAACAAACAACAAAATCAATGCGTTTGGTTACCAAATCATCGATTGTCTTACAATGATTTCTCCACTCTTGCGACGTTTAAAATCTTATTGCACAGCTGGTGGTTAAATAATTAGATTTTAGTGGTCTGTGCAAGTATACGTACAAGGTCCATCATAGTATGTTGTTGCGTCACAATGCATGGTTTGTATCATTTAATGACGATTGCGTTTCAAAAGCGAGGCAAACCGTGGGATCGTTGGGACAATAACTGGAATATAGCTCCATCTACTGGCAAAGAGAAGCAAGTACTTCTCATTCCAATGCCACAAGCCCAAGCCCCAAGCAATGTTTCTATTTTTACTCTAGTTTAAAATAGTATCTATTTAAACAGAAAAAACAAGTTAAAAAAAGATGAACAGAACACAATTTTATCAATTTTATTTCATTTTATTTTTTAAATAATTCACTTTGGCCATCATCCACTGCAGTTGAAGGGTTGTTTGATATCTGTTCTCTCCCGGAGCAGCCCAGTCTCTGACGGTGGTCAGGGAGCTGGAGGACGTGGAGGTTTCTGCTCCCGACGACGCCTGCTTTCAATGTGAGCTTTCGGCCCCTGTGTCCATGTCGCCCGTGTGGAGTTTGAATGGAGAAGCCCTGCAGCCCAGCCCTGAGGTTCTATTGGAGAAGACGGGTGCCGTCCACAGGATGACCCTGAGACAGACGTCCTCAGACAGGGCTGGAGAGGTGGAGTTCACCTGTGGGAAGGCCAAGAGCAAAGCTCAGCTGCGGGTGCAAAGCCACTGAGTCACCCTGGTGTGGGAGTTTTTACCAGACAAATGATCTTGAACGTGGACACATTTTCTTTCTTGCTTTCTTTCTTCTTTTTTTTTTTTTCGTTAACCCTGGCATGGAGTTGTGGAAATGCCTGGAATATGTAGCAGAAGTGAGATCCACCAGAGACCAGAAGGATGGCTTGTTATGACGAGGCTGACAATTAATATTGCTGCACCAGTGCAACACGTAGTGCATAAACTGATATTTCACCTGTTTACTGTGATACTCACCACTTTCTAAAAACAGCAGCATTTTATTAACATAGCGTTAGCATCTGGACACCTGGATGTCACCACAAGAGCAGGAGGGAGATATGTTCTAACTTCAGTGCTTTCCCATGTGGTCATTAATTTTCCACTATCTGTGAAAGTCAAGTCCAGCAGCTGCGTGGATCACAAAATGCCTCCACAGCCAGAATCCACACAGTGCTGAGTAGTAAATGGGTGAAATATCTGGCCAGGTGAAAGAGCTGACCTGTGGTGCAATTTCAAACATAACCACTAGGTGGAGGCCAACTCAAAGTCTTGAGGAGCGGCGTGTGCGGTGGCCCTCTTGCACTGGTTCAAAGGCAATAAATGGTGTTTTAATGGATAGAAAAGACATCTTTATATTTAAAAAAAATATATATAAAAAAATCCCCCAGAAAACACTCGAAGCTAAAAACAATATTTCATTCTTCCCTTGACCTGAATCGGAGTCAACGCGATGCATGATTTGGCCCCGCAGCTTCGGCACACAGGAAATGTCTTGGCTCCTGGAGCCCTCTCAGGTGTTAATGGTTTCACTCTGTGTGCAGGCGTGTAGGTCGTCAGTGCAGAGAAGATATGACAAGGAGTGTGAGAGAGGAATCTATTTCGAGCTTTATTATGTCGCCTCTGGATGGAGGAGCATTAGGTTCAGCGATCCAGTGGAGGCGGTGGAGGAGCTGCTGCAGAATCTCCAGGTTCATTTTAAAGGCCAACGTGCAGCGAAGGAACTAAATGAAGGCATTTCCTGTCACCCCTTGACTTCATTGACTGTATTTATAACTACCTAGACGTTTACTTTGAAAGACGAGCACAATGTATGACGCAGGTTCAGGTAACAGCTGTTATGATTGAAGTAGACGTCCAAATTGCTCCCCCGCCCCCTCCGTATCAACGTCTTGCATAGGACACAGGATTTAGAGTTGAAGCTTTCGAAATGCAACTGTTGCATCCAGGCCTAGCAGGTGCACACAAATCCGCCTAAATGTGATGAAATTATTCTGAAAATTCTCAAAATTTGAATTCTTGGAAATTGGTGCTTAGAGAGGAAATAAAGGGGCGGGGACTATTTCTGTTGCACAGACGCCCTCATTTTCTGGCCCTTCCCTTTTCAACAAATGTAAACCAATATGCTCACACAAACATATCAACACTGAATATTATGTCTATAAATATGGTTTAAACAGGGTTGTGATGGCTTTCCGTGCAGTTTTGCTGCATTTGAAAACCTGCATCACGGTTACGATGTGTCATAGTCAACGTGTGGAAAGTGGTTTTATTTATCGCAGCAACAACAACAAAAAAATCTTTGCCGTTTGTTTATTTGTCTGTAAATAATGTCTGACTGCGTGTACGTGTTTTGACGTTAACTGTGCTTTGACATGTGAGCCAAATGTGTTTTTGTGACAATAAATGTGTTTGAACAGACGACGGAACAGAGACTTCAGGAGCAGCGTCGTCGTTCCTGTGTGATGAGCTCAGTTTTACCGTTAAAACGCTGAAAAATTCAAGAGAATTTTAAATTTTCCTTTTTCACAGAAGCTTTTCCTAAGAAAGTGGTATATTGGTTTTGAGTCCAAACAGATTAGGTGAAAAAGTTTGGCCCAAATGACAACTAAGAGGGTTGATTAATGCTCGCAATGTAAAACATAAGAGACTAGGAAGCAAAACTGAAGAGACAGAAGCTGTAATAATAACAAAGTAAGAATTCACCAACTGATGTATCTTTGCAAACTGTGTTTCCAGCTTTGTTACATTTCAAAGGAAGACAAAAATGTACTTTTTACCCAAGAACATGCTTTATTGACGCAAAGTAAAAATATCTTCTTTTTTTTTTTAATCTTAACTGTTTCAGCAGCAGTTTCAGAATTCAAAAAAACAAAACAAAAAAAAAAAAACCTTGCAAAATGTGTCAGTTGAGTCACAACATTAATACTCCTGTTCCTAACCGATACAAAAACTTAAAACATGATTTAAAAATAGGTTACGTTCCAATATCAAACCATCCGCGCGCAGCATCGTTGCTGTTTACACCTCTGCTCTGAAAAGCCTCACGCGCTCACTTTGATATGTACAAACTGGCAGCAGCAGCAGCAGCAGCAGCGTCTGAAACACATGGCACCAGTTCTTTACATGAAACCTGACACATTGATGAGGGGCAACAAGGGTTCAAGTGTGCCAACAGAAGGCATTGAGGGGCGCTGAACCGAGTCACGCTTATTCACAGCGCCCTCTAACGCGCAATACCAGTATTACACCGACCGCCAGGTTCACTCAACGGCAAAACGCGTCATGAAAAAGCGAAATAAATCCGTCTTGTTCAAAAACAACGCCAGTGTGGCTGCCGAGGATCTGGAGAGGGCGGGGTCGTTGTCTTTTAATCATTACATATAATTGAACCACATTTCACTTTGCAGTGATCTCAGTTTCAGAGACGGTGAAATCTGAACCGTCTGCCGTCTTTGGATTTGAATACAGAGCGGTGATTTTGTAAAAGTTTAAACCCACATTGAATAATGTGAATACAAATATTACTGACTGAATGCACATTGAGCCGTTAGCGGCCACGTCGGAAGATGTAGCCATGAATGCAACTGCCATGCTGAAAACCACCTCAGCTTCTCGTCGGTCCAGAAAAAAGGAAACTTTTTGTTTTACACACTTTGACCCCCGACCACTTGACAGTGACTTCCTCTGAAAACTCCACAAAACAAGACAGAATGGACGGAGATGATTAGCTGGGCGTGTTAGGATGGGGCAGCAGGGAAGCACCTGCTAAAATATATATATACATATAAATATGTATATATATATATATATATATATATATATATATGTATATACCAGGTACACCCAGGTGTTGGTTAATGAGAGTTAAGGACTGGCGGGTTCAGTCATCTGAACACCTTCACAAACGCTGCATCGACCGACGGACGCAGCTCAATTGACAAAAACGCTCTGTCTTTGCTGCCACACGCCGACAACACGCCGACAACACGCTAGCTGAGTAGCAAAAAAAAAAAAAGGTTGTACCAAAGTCAACCTTTAACAGCTCAGTAATAAAAAAAAGAAGGCAAAACTAGGAAACGTCACAATGAGATGTTGCACCAAACGGCACCGGCGGCTTATTTTTTTTTTTCTTTGTTTTTTTCAGTTTTATGCACTAAACTGAGAGATCAGAAGACTGAATGGCTGGTAGTGTTTTTGTTTTTTTCTTGCAGAGTGGTCCTGGTGCCGGTGGGACGGCCCACCGGCCTCCGTGGCCCCGCCCACCGGCCTCCGTGGCCCCGTGGCGACACCTGCTGGCGACTCTTGTCCCGCCGCTTTCCCGTTAGCTGCAAGTTCTCTGCTCTGTGAGAAAAGCGTAGACGTCGTCCGCTCGGCTCAGTCTCTCAAAGAAGGGGATGAGGTCCAGGAGCTCCGTGTCGGACGTGTCGTCGAACCAGGACACCACGGGCACCTGACAGGAAACAGGAAGCTGGTGTGAGACTTTAGACGACATCGTAGGAAAACAGACAAAAGACAGGAGATGAAAAAAAAAAACATTTACGCACGGCGTTGTCGGGATGGAAGATGTAGGAGGCTGGCGAGTTGTCGATGATGATGACCTTGTTGAGGTCGCGGCCCAGCCGGCTCAGGTCCTTGACGTAGTTCCCCCTGTGAAAGACGCACGACTCCCTGAAGAGGCGGCTCCGGAAGGCCCCCCGCTTGTCCAGCAGGTCCGACACAGGATCAGCGTACTGCAGAGGCAGCAGAGAAGGAGATGAGCTGATCTGGGATCGTTGTTTTCTGCCTGCTGCTCCTGCGGCACTGGCAATATCTTCACTGATGTTTGAAAAAGTGGCCGGAAAACTGAAACATCTGACGTGTGTGTGTGTGTGTGTGTGTGTGTGTGTGTGTGTGTGTTCTTGTCAATATGGCAAGGAGAGGACGGGAATAGTTTTTAACGAGGACATTGGTTGTGACCTGAGGACAGTTGTCTGCAAGTCAAAGACTTCAAAGTGTTGGACTGTGTGCTCCACACTTGCAGAGACGAACTGACTCACTCAAACTCAAGCTGTGCACGAACCAAAATGACCTCGGCGAGAAGCAAAGTGGCCCAAATGCAACGCAAGCCTAAAGACAGCGAGGCTAAAAAGTCTGAGGTAAATGTGAGAGGTCAAAATGTTCCGCCGGCGAGTCTTCGTCTGACAGGCCTCATAAATAGCCTGATGTGTGGCTGTTGGTGTCAAAGGTCACGCCGGGCTGCCGGTAAGTTTGATGTTTTGGAACAACTCGTGTCGCGGTGAAATCAAGTGGCAAGAACAGGAGAAACGGGAGGAGATGGGAGGAGATGGGAGGAGTGGGGAGGAGTGGGGAGGGGACGGGAGGAGATGAGAGGAGAAGGGAGGAGTGGGAGGGGACGGGAGGAGACGGGAGGAGATGGGAGGAGTGGGGACGAGACGGGAGGAGTGGGGAGGAGATGGGAGGAGAGGGGAGGAGTGGGGACGAGACGGGAGGAGTGGGGAGGAGATGGGACGAGACGGGAGGAGTGGGGAGGAGAAGGGAGGAGACGGGAGCGACGGGAGGAGACGGGAGGAGAGGGGAGGAGAGGGGAGGAGATGAGAGGAGAAGGGAGGAGAGGGGAGGGGGCGGGAGGAGAAGGGAGGAGAAGGGAGGAGAGGGGAGGGGACGAGAGGAGAGGGGAGGGGACAGGAGCAAAGGGTGGGGACGGGAGGAGAGGGGAGGAGAAGGGAGGAGAGGGGAGGGAACGAGAGGAGAGGGGAGGAGATGAGAGGAGAGGGGAGGGGACAGGAGCAAAGGGAGGAGAGGGGAGGAGAGGGGAGGAGAAGGGAGGAGATGAGAGGAGAGGGGAGTCGGACCTTGGACAAGCTGGCAGTGAAGAGAACACACTCGAACAGTTCTCCCATCCGCTGGAGGAACTGGTCCACGTGGGGCCTCTTCAACACGTACACCTGTGGGTCCGAGAGAAAGAGAGTTGAAGTTGTGATATACAGTGTTGGTGAACAGCGAACTGAAAGGTGACCAGGGTGAAAATAATGTTGCTAAAAAAAAGAAAGGCCGCGGTCCTGAAGAACCCTTCATGTTGACCCAGTGGTGTAGTCTAGGTTGTTCTAGTGCAGGGGCCTGCGGGCACCCGGTAGCCGCCAAGGACCACATGAGTCGCCCCCCCGCAGGCCTGTTCTAAGAACTGCACAACTCGGTGAACTGCGATGTCATTTTATTCTGTCGCAATTCTTTTGTAATCACACTTGTATTTATTTATATAGATTTGAAAATGACAGTATCTGAAAAATAAGATGTTGAAAATATTCTATTATTCCTGACGTCCAGAGAGGTTCCGGTGAACTCTGTAGACTCAGAGTAATAGAATTAAGGTGTTGAATATTGATATTATCTGTATCCAACCTTGGTAATTCAGTGTTGATCATTACTGAGAACTCATGACCGTGATCGGTGTATCAGAGTATCATTAATAATGATATACAACTCCAGGTTAACTGAGAATGTGTTATTCTAGGAGAGTGGAGCAAACTGGTTGCCCCTCGTATGACTTGGTTCCCATTAACGTAGCTCTCAGGTTCAGACAGGTGTCAGACAGGTCAGACAGGTTCTAGCGGCTATACTCTGATCAGCTGCTTCAAAACAACAGGAACAAGGAAAGTCTATGGCTGACTCTCAGACAGACCAGAACACGAACGGTTCTTTTAGTCACATTGCAAACAGGAAAGTGAATGATGTGTCAAAAAAAAAACCTGACACGTATCTTTGTGCATTTTTTCGTGGTTGTGCGGTAATTCAGAATCTTTCCTTGTGGTTACACGGTGTGTTGCTGCGTATCACGTAGAGTCTCCACCACTGTGTTGACGCCTCCCACTGGATGCTGGCAGCCTTGTTTCTGAACCAAGTCCTCCTGAACAGGCCTTCCCCTGGTTAGCCAGCCTATCCTGGATTACTTGAAGCAGACCCAGGCTCCTCCGACCCCCGGCAGGCAGGCAGGCAGGCAGGGATGGAGGCCACTCTGCTGACTGCAGTTACAGTCTGGCGCCTGCGGGGGAAACAGTCCCAGGCCGAGCCGGGCCGTCGGCGGCGCCGGCCACCAGGCAGAGCGCCGGATCCAGCGGGAGCCGAGTGGGATTGATGGTGTCTGATTTCCCAGAAGCCTGCCAGGGTTCCCTGATTTCATCAGGCCGTGAAAATAGCCGCCTGCTGCTGGGAGCCGTCAGCCGTCAGGGCGCGAGCACGGCGTGAAAACATCTGATCACCTTATTATTGCTCTTCTGAGACTTTCCCAGGAGCAGCTGACACGGTGGCTGTGGCTCTGCTAAACCACAGCGGCGACTCGACAAGGAATTGTCCTCCGCTTGAAATTGCGGTGAAAACCTTTTCAATGATCCACGACCTCGCACGCACTGCGCTGCTGTGACAAACATGTGAATACAACCAAAAGCAAAGGTCTGCATGCTCCTGTTGGAGACCTACCTGGTGAACTGTTCCATCAATTTCCACTGGAATGATAAAATCAGCGTTGTCGACCGGCTGTGGACACAACAGAGGAAACAGAGTGTTTTTTCCAAAATATCTTTCAAAAAAACACACATATTTTCCAATACTTCTATCCTGCAAGCCCAGCTGCTCATGTTCCTTCCCTCCATGTAATACACGCGCAACACAAAGTGACACGTCTGGTAAATATGCATGATTTATCTTGGCAGGTCGCGCACCGAAAATATCTTCTCAAGTGTTGGAATAGACACAAGCGGCGTTCTAATTCTGGCTCCTGACTGGCTGAACCATGAGCTCATGCACGCAGGACGGCCCGCTGCTGGCTGAGCATTGAGCGTCCTGGTCTGTCACTGCACATGAAGCCCAGGACAAGTTGGAAACTTCAGAAGTCATCTCATCAACTCATACTAAGTCGTATCTTGTTTGTTTTAACTTGTTTTTTAACGTGTCTTTAGGTTTTAATCTCTGCACAGCACTTTGGTCAACTTTGTTGTTTTAAAATGTGCTTTATAAATAAAATTCAAATTGAAATTCAAATTGAAATTGAAATCTTACATCGACTGGAAGTTGTCATCGAGTGTAATTGGTTTTTATAAAATGGCTTCATGGAATTTAGATGATTCTTTTTAGTTTGGTTCATTTTTTTCCCACCAGTTTAAAATCTAAATATTTGCTTTTCTGTGAGAATCTGTAATGTTCCTGTCAGTTTAATCACCATACCACTTTATTTTATTTTTTATTTTTTTTAACTTCCTCAGTAATAACAAGGTCATTGTAGATCAGTCCTTGTATATTTTCACATGTGCAGAATTTCCACCACCTCATTTGTTGCCACAGAATATAATATAATTTTTTTTTAATTCACACAATAAATATTTCACATCTTCACTCATAATGAAGACGCACAAACCCCTCCAAACCTGCCGCACTATGTTTAGTATGTATGTCAAACTAATAATACGTTTTTATTATGCGCCTTGCGTTAAAGGCAGAGTTTAGTGAGTCTGACCCTGTTTACACATAGCTCGCTGACACTCTTCAGGACCGTCTGAGACCTGAGACGGACTAAACATCACATGGCATTCATTACATAATTTGTGGTGTCAGGGGAGCCTCGACTCGCCTTCAGTGCATTGTTCACTGGGTGCTGCCTTAAAAGGCAGAAAGGGGATTTAGAGGAAGGCCGTCGGTGTGAAAGCTGTGAAACTCAATCGACCATCTTCACTTCCTGGCTTTTCATTTGGCTGCGTTCAAAATGAAAACTGTCCAGTGAGATTTAAACACATTCTCTTCACATACATATTTTTTTTTAAACCAAGACCATGTTGAAGATTAGTTATTTCCTAGTCCAAGTGCATCAGCTTCCGCTGGTAAATGAGCCCTGGCCATCGGTTAAAAATAAGTCATGTGCATCCTAAAAATATGTAAAACGCTGTCGTGCAAATCCTTGCACTATTTGTCACACCTACTTAAGCCTGGCAAGTGTAACTCCATCGGAGTTGCACCATTTTTCTTTACGTTTGCAAGGTAATTCAATAATCTTTGTCATTCATTTTGATTTCTGATAAAAAAAACTGCCAACAAAGCAGCAACTTCGCTACAACAACCAGCGATATTTACGAGCTTCCAGCCACTGCCTCGACTCTCACGACCGACTCTCGATTCTCTAAGAACACTGACTGGTTCGGTCAACCCCCCCCACCCCTCCACCCCCCTAAGAAAGCTGTCAGGGTGAAGGTGCAACTTCTCTGCACCGTTAGAAAATCAGGCCAACCGGTGCCACAAGCTGCCGTCTGTTTCCATAGGTACATATCACATGTGCTCCAAACATTATCACCCACATCATATTCAAGCCGATGGCTCTCCATCACTCACACACACACACACACACACACACACACACACACACACACACACACACACACACACACACACACACACACACACACTAACTTGTGTGTCTGCTACAGTCGCGTTCAGAAAATGGACAACATCAGCCAACTTACCTTAAAGGAACTGTGCACGAGCGTTTCATCCAAATCGATGACAACGCAGATCTTCCCAGCATCGCTGGATTCAATCTCCGGGAGCAGAGCTTTGATTGGAGCCTGAACAAAAAAAAATAAAAACCAGAGACACGTTCAACCCTTTCCCCGAGCAGACCAGATCGTATGTCTGATAGAAGAAGAGAAGTTCCAGCATGTTGTTTTATTTAGAATGTACACACTTTTCATCTGTCATCTGTGTGATCATTTGGACGTGTCCAGGTCAGACACGACACAGCTGCTGCCACAGCTGATGGAGTTAAATGTAAATAAGGCCACGCCGGTGATCCGTCCTTCAACGAGCAGCCCGACTCTCGCTGCTCGTTAATGGGAGTCTGCTGCTAAAAACGAGCTGGCACGACCTGAGGGCCCGCGTGTGGCACTGCCGCGCTGCGTGGATGCACTTGTGACCATGTGACGATAACGGCCGGGCCGGAGTCTGACACAGATTCCACGCAAACTGCCAAGCCGAGAGCTTCTGTATCTTGTTCGCCGTTGGGGCTCGGCAGTGTAAAAATAGACCACAGGTATCGACAGCGAGCGCCTTCGAGGACAGTCCCGCGTTTCTCCATCAGTTCTGGGTATTTACTTGATTATTTCGTAATTGGATATTTTGTTTGCCAACTTCCCTGGCTTAAACCGAAGGTTCCCCCACAAAGAACCCAAATGTACGCTTTTTGTTACTTTTGGACTCTTATTTACAGTTTATCTTTAGCTGCATTAGAGAAATATTTGCCTTACAAACACTTGTAGAAAAGACCCTGGGTCAGGACATGTTTAGTAGACTGGACTAAATACTGGACTTTTCGCAAATATTTGGGACGGACGCGATAAACATTGGCGGGACAGGGAAGTACAGTGGGAGTGTGAAGTACTGCATTTAACAGAACCTGTCTGATGACTTTTTGCCATCCAACTGTTTGGAATTCTTCTTGAGAGACGGCTTCAGCCCTGCTGTGCATTAACGTGTTACAAACAAAAGCTTTGAAATACCTGCTCTACCGGTGGAAGGCAGTACTCGCAGTCGCAGGACTCGTCATCGCTCTCTTCCTCTTCCTGACTTTGTTCCGGGGCTCCCTCGCCCTCCTCTGAGGCCACGCTGTGAATTATGCCTGATGGAGGAGTTTTCTCTTCTGCAGGTTCCCTCCTCCCACAGTCACTGTTCAACTCGAGGGTGCTTTGTTGTTGTTGTTGTTGTTGTTGTTGTTGTCCGCTAAGTTGTGCTTGTGACTCACTGTCATCCAGGGACAAAACAGCATCTTCGGCTTTGCTCCAACAGATTTCATTTGCTTTTCTTTCACATATCTGATGATACGAACGGTCTGTCGTCTTAAGTCCACCCAAAGCCTGCTTGATCGCCATCTCTATGCTTCTAATCTGATAGGCATAATATTCCTCAACATACGGCTCTTCGACTAAATCGACGGCGTCGTGATGACTTGCAAGCGACCAATACGGTTCCATTTCTGAACACACAAAGAGTTCATTGTCCTCAGAGTCTCCTGTGCTCTCTGATTTGGAATCAGGAAACGTGGGCTGAAAAGCACACAGGGCTGAGCTGTTTTTACAGAGAGATTCGTAGCCAGGTTCAGACACTTCATCTTCGTAAGCGTCACCTTCAACAGAGATGTCGTTTGCAAACGGCGGCCACATTTTCTCCCTGTGACCTCGGGACTGTCCAGAATCGTCTGTTTTGTGGTCGGAACTTTCCAGATCACGGCTGCAAAACAAGGAAACCTCTTCTTCTGCTTCATCACTCTCACCTTCGTTCTCTGTTAAATCTGACTCTGATTCTATGATCCAGTCATCGGGCTGTTTTTCCAATTCGCTCGCTGACTCAGATAAGGTCTCGTCTCTGAGACTTTCCTCATGCTCCTCGTTTGTATCTTCACCCGCTTGATCGGGGGCATCGTGCAAACGTGTGTCCTCGTCGATTTCTTTGCGCACATGTGTATTTTTGGCAACTTTCTGCACCTCGGAATTAATCTCCTCCAGATAAAGGCGGGCATCAATGTCTCCCCCATCAAAGCACGAGATGTAATGACGCTTTGGAGTAAAAGCGCGTCCATAGTAATCGTCTCTGTCGAACAGGTCAAAGTGATCCTCGATAAATATGTCGACGATTGGTGTTTTCTTTCTGTCCTCATTCATACCCTGTGTGTCGCTCTGCTGCAACTCCTCGTCGTCTTCAAAGGACTCCCACTGCATTTGCTCATCACCTGAATCTTCCTGAGCTCCTTTGTCTGATTCCTCAGATGAATCGGAGCACGGATCTGAAGGAATACTGCCGAGGCACGTTTTAAAGGATTTGGTTTCGACAGAGGAGCAATCGGAGGAGCCGTCTTCTTCTTCGAAGAAATCAGAGGTCCTCTCTGAGCTGCTGCTGAGCTCTGTGGTTTCATACTCTGGTTGTATTTCGTAGTGGGTTTCACTCTCTTCATCGTGATCACTGGACACGTCTGCCACATGGTAATTCTCTTGATACACCTCGCAACATTCCATTGCGACAGAAACATCTTCATCATCATCGAGATAAAAGTGAGCTGGGTTGTCAGAATGCGACGGGCTTATTGTTCCCGACTCTTCCCCAAAAGCTTCATGTTCTTCAGGCGGGTCGCTCGCTTCGTCGTCACTGCACTCACTCTGGTACGGCATCTGGTCGTCCTCGCACGGGTCGGCGTTGCAGTCCAACGAGTCCTCTGAATCAGAAACGGTAGCAGTTGTCTCAAACTCTTCACAATCTTCTGGTTCACTGTCGCAGAAGCCGTCCTGCTGATCCAAAGGCTCGTGCTGCTGTGCCTCGAGGCTCTCACTGTACTCGTCATGTATGAAATCGGGAATTTCGCACCGACCAAAAGCACAGTGGCAGGCTGCCACTTCTTCTGGCCCCGGGTCGCATTGTTGATTGCAGGGCTTACATTGCTGAGATGAGCGGAGGTGTTCGCCACAGTGTTCACAGCAGGGACCGCAGTCGGAGGTTAAGCTATGATTAGCACAGTGTCCCGGGGACTTGCAAGGTTCAAAACACTCACAGTGTTGAGCCCGCTCGTCGAAAGCTTGGCTTAACCCCGCAGTCTCAAACTGATCAACAATCTGGTCGGATTCACAAAATCCATCACCGGCGGTTGACAACCGCTCAAAGCTCTCAAAGTTTCCATCGCAGCAGCTGGATTCGGGCTCCTCTTCGTCTGCGCTGCAACTTTCCGAGAAACAGACACAAGTTTTGATTTCCCCACCGAGGACAATCTGGTCATCAAAGTCCTCTTTGATGGGTTCGGTGCTTCTCTTGGAAGGACTGGCTAAATCTTCAACCACGTTTTTTTCGGGGAGCTGGTACTGCTCAGTGAGCATAACTTTGGAGGACCGCTCCTCTTCCACGGTGGCCGGACTACACTGCTCAGAGTTTTCCAGATACATCAGGGAATCGGTTCTCAGACGGGAGTTGACTGCTCCAAGTTTTTACTCCATGAATTAGGTGCAAGTCCTCAAAGAATCAGAGTTCAAATGGCAGGCAGGTGACTGGAGGCTCCATCCACTCCGCTGGTGAGAAGAGTGACGGAGAGCAGAGTGTGTCTGGGAGAGCAGCAGCAACAGCAGCGGCACGCAACACTGACATGACAGCTTGTCACAACCAAAACTGAGACTTCCACCCCCCACCCCTCTCCCCTGCCTGGCCTGCACAGAGCAAGCGGCAACTTATTTTGGGGACTTGGAAAGATGTGACAAATAACTTCTAGAATATCAAATATCCATAAAAGGCTGAAGTCATGCATTAATCTGAAGTAGACACCTGAGAGCTTTTTCACCACTTGATCTTGGAAACGGCTGCTGCCAAAAGACAGGCTGTTTCCCAAGAATATGATCAGCCTCCCCACAGGCACTAGTTGTCCAAAAATCAGCACTATATATGTCATTGTAGACTAGGAAATCCTGTTAGCGCAAGAAAATGGCTTCTTCTTTTTTTTCAAATCCAAACAAGCTTTACCCAAAAATCTTACTAATAATTGGAGTATTATTCAATAACTGATCATCATCCATGCGCTAAAATTAAACCCTTGAGACTCCGGAAAATGTTAAGGGGCTACATGACCCCTGCTTTTAATCTCTCCTGAAACCCAAACGGTGTTTTGCCGTGAGCCAAACAGACAGTGATGTGGCTGCCGTGTGACAGTAATAGTGATTGGACAGTACGACGTCAGGAACATCTCCATAACATACACAGTCACACAGCCTTCCAATCATATCCAAGAATGCTGATTGATGACAAGAACACTGAGCACTTTTGAATACTGCCGTGCAATATTTCCCAGCGCGGTGTCGATGTTCATGTAAACATGAAACGGTTCCGACTCAGAAACATGCATTTTGGCGAATCACATGGCAGCCAATCACGATGCTCAGAGAGAGGGAGAAAGAGACAGGTTTCCACACGAGAGAGATGGAAGACAGATTGGACGTTGGAGGAAACCTACTTTTGGCAAACTCCCATTTCTTTCTATCACGAGGGGTGTGTCACTATTTGCCGGGGGCGGAGGCTCCAACTCCTGGTTGCACAGGCAGCAGAAGAGACTGTGCAGGAGCCCTCGACTCCTTGGCTTCCGTGACCCAGAGAAGTGGACGTCACCTGGAACACAGTAGACAATCCCATTGTGACATTCCAGAGAAGTGCTGGTAATTCTTCATCGTCACTATTTAATGACTTTTCCCTGAAGACCATCCTCCAGGAAGGGATGAGAACTAAATATATGAAATCCCTGAAAGCTCTTATCAGTCTACATTTTGGAACAGCTGTGAAATGTTCTTTATCGTCTGTGTCGCTCATCACTCTGCAACAAATCAACAAGCTATTGTACCAGGGTTCAGCTGCCGTGGCAGCACTGAATCTTTGGCACTGGTGCGAAAAGGGATCCAGTGTATCTGATGTGCACACGGCTGTGGTCTGTCAGCCCCCCTGCTGTGAACCATCACGTTGTGCACCGCTTCCACACGCTTATTTTAGTTGTCCAGCCAAAGGTTAGAAGACATTGCATAACAAAGTCTAGGTGTTCGTTTCCACCCTCAAAATAGTCAGGTGAAGACACCGCATGACTGCAGTCACTTCCAGTCTGTGTTCTGTTGTCCAAATGCCAACAATTAGACAGTCTAGAGCTTTAAAATAACTCCTTGATTTGAAACCGTTCTCCTGCAGCCAATTTACCCGTTCACCTGTACTGGACTCCAATCAGGTGGGTTTTCAAAGGTCCTTGGAGTCTATGACCAACAGAAAACTGCCATAAAAGGTGCATTCAGGAGGCTCTTCGGTGTCCTACATGTGGTCCAGTACACAACTATTGGCACAGGCAGGTGGCAGAAAACATCTCATCAACAGAGGCCGAGTGATGAAAGTCAGCCTTCTCAGGGAAAGGAGAAAACCGCGGGTGGCAGATTAGCGGTGCCCCGGGGACCAGTCAGAGCTGTCAGCTGAAGTGTTAGCGTGCCACTCAGACCGCACTACATCTGATGCCTCAGCGTGGAGCACATGGCAAAGCTCTCAGCCTGTTTTGGGTGCAAACGTGCATGGATTGCCAAAGTAGCACGAGGCAGCAACCATTTAAAGCAGGCCTTGTCACACACGGGCCTCTATTTAATCATCAATATCAACTTAAATAAGACATAAAACTCAAATAAAATGTTGTCCCGTATTTTACTATTGATGATTTTCATTTATGATGTTGGACTAAATTTTTGGACTGACCTGCACTATAACGACAGGTCGACAAATTTGTGTGGTTTTAGGATCCAAACCCAATAACAATTCAATGTGAAATCAGCAGAGAGAAACATCAACTCAAATCAACCCATAATAACCCAAATTACAAGCACAAGAAAAGTCAAGGATAAAAATGAAGAAAATGAAATGACCCAGGTCAGACAGTAGGCAGCGGTACCAGTGGGTCCATTAGTGAGACACCTGCGGCCCGTTAAGCTTTCTAATCCAGCTCGCCAAAGTTGAAGAAATGATATTAATAGTCGGCGAGTCATAAAATAGCTGTATTTCATCCATTTTTCAGTGTTTTCAGAGTCATTTCAATAAAGAGCTACATGCGGTGGGGCTTCATTAAAGCACATGATTTCTCCCATGCTATATTTATTTCTCCTATGAGGTGGTTCACCAAAACACTCCATCCATCTGCTGCTGCTCCGGCCCCTCTGTCAAAATGTAGAACCCACTGTGGCCCCACCAGTCAAAAGGTTTGCCCACCCTGGTACCTTCAATCCCACAGCACCTGATGGTTGCAAGTAGTATTTGCAACACGTGCAACCTCAAAGTGGACCCAGCAACAAAAAAAAAGGAAGGCTCAGCAAGAAAAAAAAAAAATAAAAAAAAATCAACTCCCTAATCGGCTGCGTTTCAGACTTGAGCCCTGCACAAAGTCTGACCTACTTCTTCAGGCGCGATCCACACTGGCTTCTGGCCTGCTGACCGCTTTCATCGAGTGGAGGCCGAAAGTGCATCAACCCACTGGGGAGTAAGAGCCGCAGCCCGGCTCGCTGGTGTCGGACCTCGCTGCCTCTGCAACACGTGTGAGGGAACTGGGCAGGTGAGGCTGGTGGAGCTGGAGAAAACATCACCATTACCGCGTTCCTGACGCTGCTCATCAGCGAGCCGGGAATAGACTCGGCGGCGGACCCGCCGGTGACATTTTGTGTGTAGGTTGAGGTGATGCACGCACCATCAAGGCCATTAGCAGGTAATAAGCGAGGGCTGTTATTTTCCAAAACACACATATACACACACACACATGCGTAGCCGTGAGCAGCCGATATGCAATTACTCTGCAGTTTGGAGCATGCGTAGGAAAAAAATAAAAGAAGTTAATTAATGCAGTGACAGACACCGTAGACTCTGCGACATACTGTCATTCTGCAAGCGTCCCAACCATGTGCATGCCGCGAATGCCAACATATACACAATCTCATGCTGCACATGCATTGACAGCTGGCACATGATAGAATGAGTTCAGAAGCAAAAAAAAAAAAAAAAAAAGACGGGTCACGAAGTGCAAAATAGTGAGTTTGAATTTTTAGTTTCAGTTAAACTACGGGACGCGAGTCAACCATGTGGAAAATGATGGGTTAAAATATCAACAGAAACTATTTGCACTTTACAGAGAAAGATCCTAGGTTAACCTTGACAGGGTTGCTATTCCCCCAGTTTCAACTTTTACACTCTTGGCAAACTGTCACCCCTGAACCCAACGAAACCAGCTGCATTTCGTGGTATCAAAATCAAAATCAAAATCAATATCAATAACAAAAAACATGACCCACAAAGCCGGCCCGCTGGCGCTGGCTATTTAGTTCTAAATAATCCTCCCGCAGGGACGCGAGGCCCGACAGCTGCAAACACCCACACGTGAAGCTCTGAGTAGTACGGTGACCGCAACAAATTGGGGCCACACAGATTCCAGTCCGAATCTGCACGTATACAACTACTCTGGGTACGACTACTAATACTGCAAATACATGGAGTTCATAGAAATCTTGAAGCTGGATATGTAACACACACACACACACACACACATACATATATATATATATATATATATATATATATACATAGAGAGAGAGAGAGAGAGAGAGAGAGACAGGCACACACACACACACTACCAGTCAAAAGTCTAGACACACTTTCTCATGCATTTTTTTTTTTTTATCTTTACAGCTTTCTACACTGTAGATGGACACTGACTGAAGACATCAAATATATGAGCAGGTGGCTATTTGGAAGAATTTCAATATAAAGCATGTTTAAGTTGTTTTACAATTTTATCGTTTCCTCCATAATTCCATGTGTGTTGACACGTAGTTTTGGTGCCTTCGGTGACAAAATGCAATGTCAATAGTCATGAGAATGAAAGAAAAAGCGTAAGGTCAAAGATGACTCGTTGAAGGTCGCACGGTGGAGTGACCCAGTCAAAAAGTCTGGATCGCTAACGGCCCGCATTTCTGTCTCTTCTGAACAAAAACATCAATCAGTTTCGGTGTCCGGGGTTGGCAGTGCTTCTAAATTTGTAAACGTCAAAGTGTGTAAACCTCGACGCGACCTGACCTAACTCCCGCTCGTCCAATAGGAAGCTGCCACACTAGTTTGCCCCGCACTGTGTAAAGCGAGTTGTTACATTGTAACAGAGTATCGGGTGTCCGAGTGGGGAGAAAGTCGGTCACGGGACGCCTGCTTTCCCTGCGTTTGGATAGGAATAGAAGCTGAGGCGCGGCCCCGTTCGCAGAAGCCTCGCAGTCGCAGGTAAACTCGCTTTCAGCTCAGTGGGCCGGAACACCCGCGGCCGCGGTGCAAGGTCGTTGCTGCCCCTGCTAGAAATGCTGCAACCTCATTATCAGTCAGTTTGTTTACGTGCACCTTAGCTAATCAGAGTATTGCCTTACTCCGATTATAATCACAGTTTAAAAATGCTTGTAAACACCTTCCTCAAAGTCAGAGTCTGGCGAGCTCTCCGGGTTTTCAGAACTCGAGAAACCAGGATTATTCGTTCATACTCCAATTACTCCTGGCGTGGACACAGAGAACATCAATTTGCCTTCGACCGGGAGGTAGAATGAGATGATGAGCACATTGGGTGCCAACACAATTATTGCAAAAAAACAACTTGGTAACTATATAACTTATTTGTTTATTATATAAAACACAACTAAATGTCAAGACTGTTTATTGTGCAAAAAAATAGTGTGGCCCGCATGGCGTAAAATGAGAGTACAGCGCCGCCTAATGTTGTGGAGGCAGACACCAATATGAATTTACCTAAAAATAAAACAAAAAGAAGATAATCTCTCTCTCTCTCACATGCACACTCGTTTTTTTTTTTTTGTTTTTTTTTTAATGAAATCACAGATTTATGAGCTGGAGATAGTTCAAATTATATAATGCATTACCTAACTTTGCTATGTATTATGGGAGACGAGACGCAACGCGTCGTTAAACCTAATCCTGCAACCACGTTCAGCAGAACCCGACACGACGCAGCAGGCCAAAATTCAAATCAAAATTCAGATTCAAATTGATTTCTGTAGCCAAAGTGCTTTCCAACAAAAAGGGGGGGGGGGGGGGGTGGCACTCTTGGACTGCATATGTGCATTTTTCATTTGGCTCGGGCTGAGCTGCAAATATTCAGCACAGCAGTAAATGGAGTGGTTGGGAGCTACGGGATCGAGTCTGCGGGACAATGGAGTTTTCTGAAGCGGAGGAGCTCGTCGTGCTCTCAGCTATGCAGCAGCGACGTCTGAAAGCAGAGAAGGGCAGGCAACAGAGCAGCTCCCTCTGTCCTTCCACCGCGGCCCCTCGCGGCCCCTCGCTCCCGGACAGCTGCCATGCTGAGGGGCATCTGGACTCTTTGGGACAGGAAGCCGGGCTTGAGTTGAGATGGCGTGCACGCGGTAAAGCGGGCGGTGCTGCCACCTTGGGGATGAATTAAAAAAAAAACAAAAAAAACGGAACGTGTCCGTCCAGCTTTCTTAGCGGTGGACAAACTTGATGCCCACAGAGCACCGACGTCTGGTTGCAGAAGGCGGACCTTATTTGAACAGTCAGTGTTGATGACTGCACTGCTGTGTTATCGAGTTTTTTTGTTTTTGAAAGCCACATCTGCTTGACGTGTGTCGTTGTGAGGCTGGACACGCAGTCCAACAAACACACAATAACACAACAAACGGGGAGCTGTCGAAATGACCACGCCCACACCGGAGCCCCACACAATCTGTTTGTCTGTGCGGCGTTCATTCATCCACGTGCCTGATTAATTCCAAATCTAGGTATTACCCTAAATTCGGTCTAGTTTAAAAAATAATATTCAGAATATTCTCTTTTTTTTTTTCTTTTTTTTTTTTTTTTTAAATCTGTGATTTAACAAGGGCCCGTTTACAACAACAACAACAACAACAACAACACACCTTCCCCCAGTCTGATTTCCAGCTGCGTCTTTTCCTGACTTTAGTTTACAACCGCGCAAGTAAACGGACACACGAGGGCGACCGGAAGTGGACGGACGATACAGTCGAGGATGAGCCGTACCTCTCGCGCGCCCCTGCACGCTGCCGTGTGTCTCGCGCAGGAAAGTTCAGTGGAAACTTCTCGACGCGCACTCACCTTCTCCTTCTACTTCTTCTTCCTCCTCCTCATCTTCCTCCTCCTCTTCCTCCTCTTCGGCAGCGCGACTCGCCCTTTTCTTCTCATCGTCTCTGGTGACTTGCGTGATTATCGACGACGAATGGTCCATTACATGCGTCACTCAAACACTAGTAGGAAGCTGTCGCCGTTCAAGTTACTTGCAAGGCTTCGGACCAAAAAAAAAAAAAAAAAAGGAACAAGGAAGGGGGATGAAAACTCGACAATTAGTTATGTTACGCCACTCCCCGTCCACAGACAACCGTACAGACGGTAAAACTTAACAACCAGTCTATTGGGATGCCTAATAATACATCCATGTATTTAAAGAAGTCCTTTAAAGTGCTAAATTAAGTGTCTAAAAGAGTTGTTAAGTTGGGTAGCTGAACTTCATCCATTTGGCCAGGAGAAACACGGGTGTGGACGGTTTCAAGGGAGCCCATTGGAAGAGGCTGTCAGTGGGAATTTCGCTCCACGCTTTGCTAGTTTGCGGATGTTGTTTTGAACGTTTAGCGAGATTGTGAGGCTTTTTAGTTTCGTAAATATTACCTGCGTAAATAAAGCGTAAGTCACGCAGTACTCATGGCTTGAAAAGTTTGTTTTCAATGCCTTATTTTTTATTTTTTTTTTATTCTAACAGGATGTACGTTTTCTTGTCAACATCGGAACTTTTCGCGAGTCCCCCAGTCCTGACGTCGTCGGACAGTTTGCCGGCAAACGGGGCAGCCTTGAAACCGGCAGAGAGAAAGCGGAAGTTAGGGACCGTCCGTAAATAGCACACAGAGAGGAACGCGTGAAAGTAGATGTGAAATATCGCAAATACAATGTGAAATATGACTCTAAATAGATCACATTTACTAAAACTGTGTTTGACAAATGTTATTAAATTGCCTTTTTCCCCGCGGCGAGCTGTGATACAGCCGATGGGAAGTGTAGTGAAAGGCCACAGATGTATTTTTATTTTATTTTTCAATTAGAAACAGAGGGGGGGAAAAAAATAATGCACAGTATTAATATATTCACTTTATTTTTCAGAACTTTAACAGCTGTCATGCTTTTCCATGCCAGACTAGAATTGTCCACTGAACAAAAAGCAGAAGCTTTAACAAAAAACAGTCACTCAATAAATAAACAGATTGCAAAATGCACACAAAGCATTCACATTCAGTTGAGCAAAACATTTTCATTATTCTTTGTTTTTGTGTTTTTTTAAAACCTTATTTGTATTTGATTTTACACTATCAAAGATAATGGTACTGAATATTGCACGTACAGCTTCACTTAATTGCAACATCATCATTCTCATGCTAATCCTGCATGTTATCATTCAAGTTCATTTCAAACGTTCAAAACAGCTTAAACTTGTCTTGACAACAACAAAAAATAAAATGTAGATAAAGCCTCCCTCATTTGTCAATCAGTACAAAGACACAGCATCAGTAACTTCAGAATTACCAACAATCTGCCAGTAATTTTAAATAGCTCTTTATGTTGACACTTAATGAAGCCAACTCTCAGCGTCTGATTGTGCTTTCCTGTCTTAGCTTGATAATGACGCCGTAAATGGTCGAGAGAGAAAAGAAGTGAGTCAAAGTTCAACAACGCTCGCCAGAAGGTGGATTTTCCTTCTCGAGACTGCGTACTATGAAAGAAACAATATCATCCCTAAACCAGCGAAACAAGGGCATTTACTACGTTACTGATAGAAACATATGTACTTACATTTGACTCAACTTGGATCACACACACTGGTGGAGGTGGCTGTAATTTTCTTTGAATTTCCCTTAGTGCTGTTAGAAAGGCCAATTGAGTGTTTCACCTGTGGGCTTTGAAAAGAAAGATGCACTTGACTTTCTCAAGATGTGAATAAATTGTATATTCATAGTCATTGATAATGTTTCACATGCCAATTAAACAATTTAAGATCAATCTATTTATATATGTTAAAAAAAAAAAGTTTCTGCCAAATAAAAAAAAAATGGGGGAAAAAAATAAAAGCATTAGCTATTAGCCATTCAGTATTACAGCCAAACTAGCAGATCCTAACACATCTCAACTGAAACTCCACTCTCAGCAGACGTTGAAGACTTTCTGAAAATAATTTATGCTGGGCACATGGATAACAGGCACAAGGAGGCACCTCAGTGTCGGCGCTCTGTAAAGCATCACGGCCTACTGTTGAACCTGAGGCCAAAACTTGCGTGTGCGTGTTGGGGTTAAGAGCACAACGGCTGTAAGAGTGACAGATCTCTCTTTGGGTGAAATATCTCCCGAACGACCTTATGTAGCCTTATCTCTGCTGTAAGGATGAGGAACCGTCTCAGCTCTGGACATTGGGGCAAATAAAAATGTGTATTTTCTAGTAGCCCTTGTAGAGAATCTCCCCACTCAGTGTCGTCCAAATGTCACAGACACACACAGAAGATGCACCTGAACTGCTACAGTCTCCATGGAGATGCTACAGGAGTATAAAAACGCAGGTGCTGTAGCAGAAACAATACCGCCGCCCCACATAATCTGGATGCCTATTGTGAAGAACTACGAGCAGAGTTTTACACTGGCTTTAGTCAAGGACACAATTAGACTTTGTAGAATAATCCTTGAATCAAAAGTGTGTTAGAAAGTTAAAGGTGTTGCGTCTGTTTTATGCAGTGGTGTTTAGTTCCGGAATCTAGGTTAGCTTTCATGAAAAGTTTTTTTTTTTTCAGTCACTTTTAGGCCTTTCATGGTTATCAGTTCAATTTCCACACTATACACTGCAGTTGACGTAAAGAAAGGAAGTCAGTCCAGTTAATCCAAAATGTATATAAAGTTATAAACCTTGAGGTACTGGCTGTGGGACGACGTCTTGTCTCCACTATATAAAAAAGGAAGAAGAAAAAATGCAAGCAGGCTCTTGCAACTAAGAGTTTCCTTCGGTGCGAAAGAATTCTCTTTCAAAGCCAAGAAAAAAAGAAAAATAAATCTCAGTTGATCGCAGCCAGTGCTGGTTTCTTGAGGTTTTTATTCAGCTGCTGTGCCCATTCAAACCTGAAGGGGCCGCCACACGCCTCGGCCCGCAAGTCTTGTCTGAAAGCCCCTCCCCCGCACGCCGCTGTCACTGGGTGACCGGTGCGAAAGGCGGCACCGTCGTCACACTGACGGGGCTGGTGGGCGTCTGCGGCGAGCTCTGGTAGGACCGCAGCAGAACTTTGTGCTTGGTGGCCAAGTCCTCCCGCCGGCGCTGCTGCTCGGCCAGGTATTCCTTGAGATGGGTTGTTGTGAAGGTGAGGGTCTGCCGACGGAGGCGCATCAGGTAGGCGTCCTGGAGCCAGGAGTTACTGAAGCAGTCCTTGATGGAAGGGCGGGCCCTGAGGAGGAAGAGACATCAAGCACTCAGAGGATTTGCAGACTCAAAGTGGCCCACGTGTAAACAAAAAACAAAACACAAGTTCGTCTCACCAGGGGTAGCTACAGAGGACCTTTTTAAGAAACATAGAGGCACTTTGGGACACATTCTGGTAGAGTTTAGAGAGGTCAAACTTTGCCGCCTGGATCCGGGCTTCAGTCTCCTGAGGATTTGTCTCGGTGAAAGGCAACCTGCCGCTTAACCTGCAGAGGTTCATCAAAAAGACAGAAACCACTCACGGTTAAATCTAGCAACCTTCATCAGGGTCAGAGGTCCTAAAGCAGAACTTACATGATGAAGGTCAGGACACCTACACTCCAGATGTCGGCTGGAGGGCCGACAACGTCTCCTTTCAACATCTCCGGAGCTGCACCAAGAAAGAAGGAATAAAAATAAAGTGGTTCAATGCTACTCATTTTAAAGCCGCAGCCTTTTTCCTGGAAGACACAGACTTTAAAATGATTTATTAAGTGTTTTTTTTTTTTTTTTATTTGAAATGAATATCGAAATGTGTGGTCTCGGCTCAAAAGCTTCTAATTTCTGTCTGCGTTACTGTTAAAGTCAAACAGAAACTGCAGCAGACCAAAGGAGGTGCTGTGAATTGTAACATTCTGCCTTTCAATGTTGAGTTGTAGTCAACCAGATTTCTCTCTTGGTTGCATTTGGCCTCTTCACCAGAAGTAAAACATATTTTTTTTATTATTATTATTCTCGTCAAAACCTATCACCGGATCAATGGCACCAGATATTTCCAGCAATGGGCCTCTTACACATGTAGTCCAGGGTTCCGATGGGAGGGCTGAACTGCTTGAGGAAGAGAGGGTTATAAGTCTGAGCGCTGCCAAAGTCGATGATCTTGATGACGTTCATGTGGGTGACGATGACGTTCTCCGGCTTGACGTCCAGGTGGAGGATACGTCTGGTGTGCAGGTAGTCCAGACCCTGCAGGATCTGCACTATGTAGGTCACCACATCGTCCTCGGAGTATCGGAATCTGAAACACAAACACACACGCAGTTGATTTAAGGATTTCAGGACTGAGGGCGACCCTGAAGAGGTCTGCCACTAGGCGGCGCCGCTTGGCTTCACCTGTCCACGAGGCTGAAGAGCAGCTCCTTCCCGCTGCAGTACTCGGCGATGAGCACCAGGTAGCGCGGTGTGACGTAGGCCTCGTGCAGGGCCATGATCCTCTCGTGGTGGAGGGACTTGAGGATGTCGTACTCCTGCAGCACCTCCTGCTTGCTGTCTGCCTCATACGGGACGATCTTGGCCATGAAGAGGTTCCCGGTGGCGTTTTCCCGGCATTCGCGGATCACGCCGAAACGACCCCTGGGGTGGCACGAATAGTTAGTCACAGCAGGAAGTTGTGAGTTTGGATAAAATGATTTCAGCCATGAGATATTTCTGACATTTGTTCTTAAAACCAACGTATTGACTGATTGAAAAGGTATTAAGATTGTCAGGTAAATAATAACCTAAAATATGTCTGTGATAAAAGAATACTGGTATATCATGAGAAACCCAAAGACATAATGAACTTAGTTCAACTATCATGTGTTTTGCATTTGAGGTTTAAAAAAAAACGCACACATCCCACTGGTATCAGGACTCATCACCTTGCTTTCTCATCCATGAAGGTGTAGGGTTTCTGAGGAACGCCTTGGCGCAGGGATCCCTCTCCAGGCCGGCCCAGCGGCGTCCTCCGTCCTGAGGGCGTGGTCCGTCCTGACGGTGTGACCCGTCCCGAAGGCACGACCGGTAAAGACGGCGTGAGCCGACCTGACGGGGTGAGCCGACCCGATGGCGTGAGCCCTCCCGATGATTGCGTGCTCCAGCCGTCGCCCCCTCCCTGCACCGCTGGCCCCATGCTCTGCACCACAACCACGGGTGGGGACAGAGTCCTGGGGCCGACTGAAGGGGAGGTGGTCACCACCGTGGGTTGAGACGTTGGGGCGACACGGGCGGCGGTCGCACTTGGTTTGTACATTGGAACAGACGAGATGGGTTTCCCGATGACGGGGGCGGGGCTTTGGACCGGAGAAGGCGGTTTGTTGTTCACAGAGAGGAGGACATTCGCGGGACTCTGGGGTTTGGGCGGCACGACGGGTGGAGGCATCAGTTTGTTTTGGGGTCGACCCACGTTGATGCTCAGCATGGTCTTGGCTTTGGCTGGTGCGGTGGTCCGAACGACAGCTGGTTCTACAGGAGCAGCACTGACAGGCGCCGCGGCCGGTTTGACGGCCTCTGGAGCAGCAGGCTTGGCTGCAGGCGGAGCTGGAGATGAAGCAGGAGCTGGAGCTGGAGCTGGAGCTGGAGCTGGAGCTGGAGCACGAGCTGGAGCTGGAGCTGGAGCTGGAGCTGGAGCTGGAGCACGAGCTGGAGCTGGAGCACGAGCTGGAGCTGGAGCAGGAGCAGGAGCTGGAGCTGGAGCTGGAGCTGGAGCTGGAGGCGAGGCTGAGGACGGAATGAGCGTAAGTGTAGTGGATTTACTGGGAGCTGGCTTCATGGGAGGCACTTTCACGGATGACATCATGACCACAGGTGCAGGGGGAGCAGCTGCGGGTGCAGTTTTGACCACCACAGAAGCAGTGGACTTGAGTGGTTCTATGGACGAGCAGAGGAGAAACATACACAAAAAGAAAGGATTGATGTAAAAGATGAACAAATAAAATAGCTAAAATACGTCTTTTTGTTAATGCAAGGTGCGTCATTTTTAATATAACAAAATGTAATCTAACATTCAACTCATCTGGTTACACTTTAGACACAGGCAGAGAGACGTGGAATAATTCTCACCGTAAGAATCCAGACTAATGACTTGAGAGAGGTTGCTGTAAGGGCCCTGGCCAGCCTTGTTGACACAGGCCACCCTGAACCTGAAGCTGCCCCCTAGTGGCAGGTCAACGACATTGTAATAACAGTCTGCCACTCCTGTGGCCACTATTAACCAGTTTGTTTCACCTGGACAGCAAAGGAGAAGCAACTGACATAAATATATCACAATAATAGAAGAGTATTGTTGTATGTGTGTGTGTGTGTGTGTGTGTGTGTGTGAACTCGGACCCTCTGTTCTCTTCTCCAGGGAGTATGTGCATGGAGCCATGGTGTCTGATGGCCTCCACACTACCAAGGCTGTGTTGTTGTACTTTTGAGGTATTTCAGGGGTCCCAGGACGATTGGGAAGACCTGGAAAAGCAAAAGGCTCAGCAAAGCTCGAGGGCATCCAGTCTATAACCCGGTAGGGTCAAAGAGTCTGTCGGGAACAAGGTCTTCAGGTCTTACGTGCGAGGGATATCGTGCAACAGCTGGAGACGGAGGCCAGGGGATTGGTGGCAACACATTCATAGACACCGGCATCTTTTTTGGTGGTCTGCATAATCATGAGCAGCTGGCGGCCATCAGGGCAGGCGATCATGTTCATCCTGGCATCAATCTCAAGCGGCTTCTTATCTAAAAAAAAAAAACCAAAAAAAAACCAAACAAAAACCAAACAATCAATAAAAAAAATTAAAAAATGAAGACCTCAGTTCCTGAGTCTGTGAGACCTTCAGCTCTGGTTCACGGCCCTGTTGACACGGTTGATCGTCCTCACCTTTTATCCAGGTGACGTGTGGATGAGGGCTTCCGGCTGGAAGACAGCTGAGTGTGACTGGATCCCCCTCCAGCAAAACATGATCCCTCAGTTTAATGTGGAAAACTGGCGGGAAGTCTGTGAGCAGAGAGGAGCAGGTAAGTGGAGCGAACTCCAAATGTGCCACTAGATCAGGGGTCACCAGCGCGGTGCCTGCGGGCACCTGGTTAACCCCCAAGGACCACGCGAGTCGTAGCCCGCAGGCCTGTTCGAAAAATTGCACAACTCACTCTACGAATTTTATCCAACCTTGTTCAGTCATTGTTGATCATTATTGAGAACTCATTAACTGATACGTGTCTTCACATTGATGAGTATCATTAATAATAATATACAACTGAGAGAGTTTGTAATTTCAGGGGAGTGTAGCAAACTGGTAGCCCTTCATACGACTCAGGACCCATGAAGTAGCTCTCAGTGCCTAAAAAGGTCGGGGACTCCTGCACTAGATTAAAATCACATCACAAATCTGCCCAGCAACACCTTACTAGCATAGCTCTTTGTATGTGATTTGTGTTTCTTGTTGGGGAAAATCACTTTCTGAGGTGTCCACTGGTTGCCTGGCAACAGCTATGACAGAGGCAGGCTGGCTGCTTCTCCCTTTTCATGTCTTCACACTAAACTGAGCAAACCAAGCTGTTGCATCTGTGTTTGCGCAGGCACAAAATAATCTTTTCACCTAAGTAAAGGGTCTGACTCAAAGTTCTGTTAGCTTTGATGACTTTACCTGAAACAGACTGTAATGACAATATATACATGAACACCTGTGTAATTTTTTTTTTTTTTTTTTTTTACCAGAGGCAAGTTTTGAGTACTGCCGGGATCGTATTGAGCTGTTATCCCTGGAGATTGCTGTTGGTATGTCCGGCTGTGAGACTGTTTTGTCCCGCCTCCCTCTGGTCAGGCCCCATCGATCCCAGCGAGATCTGCGCTCTCCTTCCACACCTTTGTAAAAATAAAAACATTAACCAACATTGCGATTCAGTCTTGACACGTTAAAAAAAAAAAGTAAATGTAAACTTCTGTACCCTTTGGTGGCTCCTGCTTAAGGCTGGACATGGAGTCCAGAGACTCAGATGAGGCACCGTTACCAGCCTGAGACGCCAGCTGGTTCTGAGGAACACCTGCAACCTTTGTTGCACGGCTCTCTGACGTTGCGCGTCGAATCATGGAGAAGATTGGCGTCCTCTTGTTTTCTTTGTCCTCAGATGCTCTCCTTTCTTCTGAGTAGCTGCGAATCCTTGTGGAAATTCCAGCCACCGTGGACTCAATTTTTCGGCGCATGGCCAAGACAGGTGACTCGTTGGGTTTCCGGAGGTCCTTGTCCTCTTGTTCCACCAACGAACCTGCCGCATCACTGTGGCCCGTCTCGACATCTTTCTTGTCCTGTGACCCTCTGCGGCCAAGAGTCCAAGACAGTCTTCGTCTTGGTGTGGATGAATCCTCTTCTTTGGCGACTTCCGCCTTGCGCTCAGCAGACGGACTTCTTTTCAAGCGCAACGAGAGCCTCCTCATGAAACCTTGGTCCTTCTGAGCTTCCCGAAGGTCCTGCACAGACTTTGACTTTTCCTCAAGTCTTCTCTGTGCCAGTTCCAGTGGTGCACCGCTCGCCCCGGGTCTGTATATCTCTTCACCCATCTCTGGAGATTCTGATACTTTCTGCTCATTCTTAGACCGTGACAAAAACTTCAGACTTCTCGAAAGGGAAGACTCTCGTTTTTTGAATCGGGCCTCAAAGACCTCTTCAGAGCTGATGTCCTCGATCTCAGCTCCTGCCGAAGGCTCCTGTTGAGAGGGCATTTGTGTGGGTGTCTTTGGAGGACTGGGTTCTTTTGTGATGAGTTCAGGCGAGGCTACCCGTGAGTAGACGGCAGGGTGTTCGGTGGTTGACGTGCCAGTCGGCTTTGATGTGCCAGGTGAAGCAGAGGGCACACTGACAGGCGGAGCGACAGGCAAAGGGGTTTGACTTGACTCCACAGATGGTGAAGTGGATGGAACAACCACTGGTGTGGACGGCCCTAAGGGCTGATCGCTGAGTGGCTGAAGTGTCGGGACCATGATGGTCTGCATAATACTGGCGTATGCCGACCTCCTTCCATCTGGGAGAACAGCCTGAGTGGGAGGCAAGGGTGTTACATAAGTTGACACAACATTTGCTGAAGGATCAGTGTATTCTTGTGTTGGCCTCGCCACAACAGAGCTTGTGCTTACGATTGCATCCAAGGATTCAGCAGGCATTTGTCCATTTTCTCGATAAATGTCATTTTCTATCATATACGATTCAGCAACCTTGATTCTTTCCCTCTCCTCTTCAATCTCCTCTTTCGATATTTCTTCCTTTCCTTCTTGGTCTTTTTCTACTTCTACCTCCATCCTCTCTTCTAGATTAGAGCTGTGGACCTCAGGGGGAGGTGTAGACACCCTCTGGCCCACATTTTCTGATTCTATCATTGGCTCTTCTGATATGCTCATATCCTTCTCTGAGAAACCACTTGTGCTCGATCGCTCATCAAAATTACTATCTGTAGTCAGCCCATCCATCTTTTCGTTCATGATATCATCACGCTTCACCTCCTTTTCCACGAAGGATTCCTCACTTTCTGTTTTGATCGGACTTTCCTGCCTGACCGAATCTGGTGTCGGCGGTTTTGGCGAAGGCTCTCTTGGTGTCACTGGACGTGAGTCCAGCTTAATTTGCTCAGTGAGAGAGGACATTGATATTGCCTCCTTCAGCTTTCTCTCCTCGACCTGTGCCAAAGGAATTTCCAGGGGAGCTCCTGAACGGCGGTGCAAAGCAATGGGTTCCGAATCCCCTTGACTGAAAGATGCGGTTTTACGCAAAACCTTTGGTTTGGAGGCTTCGTCTTTGGCAGAATCGCTGGAGGCGGCTCTTGTCAGCGGTGGCGGGCCGAGACGGGCAGTTCGAGAGTAGCGATCTGAAGCCACTGTGCGCTTCTCATCTCCCATCGCCAGTGTTTCCAACAGAGGTCCTCTCAGTCCACTCATCTTGTTCTTGTCCACAGAGACGTCGCGGAGCAGTCTCTGTCTCATCAGCTCCAGTTTGAGAGCGTAGTCCTCCTGACTCATCTTGGTAGTTCCCGGGCTGGTGCTCCTTCTTGGCAATTCCATGGAGACGGCCTTCTTGAGGTTCTTTCTTCCTTCATCCTGGCCGCCCTCACCGGCCTCCTCCTCAGGTGTGATCCGCAGCAGTAAAGCGCTGTCCGCTGAGCCGCCGCGCCTCAACTCTCCTCTCCGTCGTCCGCTCTCCAGTTTATCCGACTCCATGCTGGAGCCCCTGCGCAATGGTTTTCTGGTTAGTTCGGACTTTTGGGGCAATTCTGCTGGTGCTTCTTCATCGGATGAGCTCTCATCTTTTTTTGGTGATGACCTTTTCCTTAGGCGACCTTTGCCTGTCAAATCAACCTCATCTTTATCCGTTTGCTTAGGTTCCAGGGAAACCTGAGTTTGAACGGGAGAACCAGATGGTTTGCTCAGTGTTTCCTGCTTCCCCGTTTCCTTCTCACTGCTCTGGATATCATTCAGCGACCTCCTGGATCCAGAGAACTCCATGTGGAGTGGCATCGGAATAAACGGCAGTTCGCCGACGTCTTCGTCGGAATCTGACGATGACGATGGCAACGGCGAACCTTCTCTCAGGTGCCTTGGGATGCCGATGGAAATGTGGCTGGAGGAATCGTTGAGCAACTCTGGTATCGACCTCATCACCATTTTAGATTTGTAGCTGATGAGTGAGCGCTGCAGTGGTAAGAAAAAGCAGACGGCAGAATTATTTGGAGATGTTTCATGCAGGGTGTCGTGCGCACATGTGCAGGAAACAAAGTGTCACTCACCTGCCATTTCCTCCGAGATGTAAACTTCCTCAGGGCCTCTGTATTTATGGCCTTCCCCTTGCTAAGTATCTGCACATTCAATAATATAAGTTGTAAATAAACAAATAAATAATGAAAAACATGGCAATATAAAGTCTTTTTTCTTTTTTCTTTTTTACCTTGAACCAGGGGTGCCTGAGACATTCCTGGGTGTCAGGTCTCCTGTAAGAATATGTATTCATAAGTGACTTGATATTGACTGATTATTAAGCTGAGCTAGCAAAAAGGTTGCTTGTGTTTTACATCACAGCAATGTTATGCTGTTGTCTTGCACTATTTTTGGATTAGGTTTCCAGAAAAGGAACCACTGCCCCTTGGTTGTCTCAAAGAGTTGCAAGAGCTGCGCGATGAAGAGCCAACAACGGCGATTCCGCCCGCTGAATATATTTCCCTTATGCGCCATTCGCACGAATGACTCATTTCCTGAGCCGCTCGTCCGAATTAAAAATCAGATATTTATTCATAAGCTTTACACAATCACTTCACTTGGAAACAGAAAACAGAGATGCGGGTTGCGTTACTCACAGCCTATCTGCCACCAGCAGCTTTATGATGAACCCCCTGGCCTCTCGGCAGAGCTCGGCAAACATGCTCTCTTCGAAGGCCACATTGTAGTTCCTGATGTTCAGGACAGAGCTGCGGTCGTTCTCGCCGGCGAATGGAGAAACTCCCGTCAGGCTGATCACAGAGGGGTTAAAATGTTTCACGGCGATCAATTCTTCAGTGAGGTCATAACGTGAGCGGCTAACAAGGCAACAACTCTGAATGAATGAATGAATGACTTTACATGGCAAAACAAGCACGTCTGAACGCCACGTTGTGCATTAAGATCAAGAGTCGGGGCTGCAATAGACAATGTGGTTGACGGGTGACTTACCAAAGATAGGCAATCACTCCAACTGGCCTGGAAACATGAGAACAGAATTAGGGAAAGATGGTTAATGAGCTGAAATCGACAGACAGCACACAAACAAAACAGAAAGAAATCAGAATCAGCAGCAGCGCTCTACCAGATGTCCGATGCTTTGGAAATTGGCGTCTGGTTGACAATTTCTGGGGCAACAAATTCTGGCGTGCCATATTTGCAGTACTGGGCCTCATCAGGTGTGATCATCATGGCATTGCCAAAGTCACACAGTCGGATTTGATCCCCGTGGGGATCTGCCATCAGAAGGTTGTCGGGCTACAAACAAAAAGCAGTGAAATCTCCTGTTATCATAGCATCAAAAATATATTAAAGAAAAATATCTACTGCCAGAATTTAATTCTAATATCTACATTTATATATGCAGACTGATGCGTAAGTAAAAGAACAGAAAAGGTGTCAGCAGCCGTACCTTGATGTCCAGGTGCACAATGCTTTGATTATGCAGGTAATCGACTCCCTCCAGCAGTTGTCTTATACAGGAGCGCACCTGTTAGTCCCATAGCACCAGTATGGACACACACACACACACACACACACACACAAATAATTACTTCGGACTTCAGAAGTAATACAATTCACCAGAGATTCATTAAAACACAACTCACGTCTGACTCTGTGATTGCAGATTTCCTTGCAAATCTGTCCAGCATTTCCTCGTGGCATCTTTAGAGGTTCGATCAAGGTTCACCACGCCACAAACCTTGAAATATACGGTGCACGGATCCAACCTTGACATGATGAATGCAAGCTCAAACACTGTCCAGAGTGACCAAAATAGTCCTTTAACTGCATCACAAGGATACATTTCGGTGACGATGATGACTGCGTTCTTTTTCTCGAAGGCATCGTGGAAGTAAAGAACTCTCTCGTGGTCCAGCCTGGAGAGCAGCTTCATCTCTCGCAGGGCCGACGTCTTCTTCTTGGCTCGGGTGGAGACAAACTTTGCGGCATACTCTGTCTTGCCCAACTTCTGGGTCACACGTTTCACGTATGAAAATGCCCCTCTGAGAAGAAGAAGAAGAAGAAGAAGAAGAAGAAGAAGAAGAAGAAGAAGAAGACCTTTATTGATCCCACGATGGGGAAATTTGCAAAGGAGATTTTGTGAAGGAGTAAAGCTAAAGTTTTATTTCATTCATTTTATTTCATTCGTTCATCATCACCGTGCAATTGAACAGTTTTATGGCATTTAGGAAAATACCTGCAGTATGTTTTGAACACTAATACTACAAATCTTTGTTCGGGCTCACCTTCCAATTTCATTGTGAATGTCGTAGTTGTCAGTCAATCTGCGCATCTTCCTCAGAAAAGTCTCTTCATCCATCGGATCCTCTTTACTTTGAGCTACGATAAAATGAGATTCCCAAGCCTCGAGTTAAGAGGGTTTTCTTTTTTTTTTGATGGGGGAAATTATTTTACCTTCGTGGACGGTGAGTTCAGCTTTGCAGGACACAGAACCAGCCAGGTTCCTGGCTGTGCAGGTGTAGACGCCGGAGTCATCGGGAGAAGCGTTGAGGATGACCAGGGAACACTCGTTGTCATCGTACACAAACGTGTAATGACTGCTCTCTGCCAGCAGGGTGTCATTCTGAAAGCACGTGACTCGAATCAATGGATATAAATCTTTTTTTTTCATCAGTTGATTTCTGACTGGTCAGCTGGACTGGACCGGTACCTTGAACCAGAGGATGTCCGGGACCGGTTTGCCCTCCACCACCACGGCAAAGCGAGGTGTCTCCCCAGCGCACACGTCCAAGTCCTCCATGATGGTCTCAAACGTTGGCGCCGCTGTGGAAAATAATCAAAGCAAAGAGTTGAGACGGCCGCAGCAGTGAAAGTCTCTATCTGTCAGAAGCTCAGACGGAGGGTTCTGCTGATCTACCTGCCGTCTCCACTGTGAAGGCGCAGCTGTCGTTGCCGTACTTGTTGGAGGCCACGAACGTCATCTCCCCCGCGTCCACGCTCCTGACTTTGAAGAGCTTCAGCGTGTGCTGGTCGTCGTCAGGCATCGACATTTCACAGACACCCGGCTTGCCGGCCAGCAGCGCCCCCCTCCTGAGGAACGGAGCAAACCGTCATATTCACTCTGTCCTTGAGGAAAGAAGCATTAGCAACGATCCAAAGTTTCAAATCCTAGATTCCCAGAGCAGCCCTATAAGAGGAGGCTGCGTCATACTCAAACAATTCAATTTCCCCCTGAGGTGAGTGGGCGGAGTCTGTCCTGGTCTAGGCTGGGACTAAGCTGACGTCGCTGTTGGATGTTCAGCTGTTAAATGCTGAGTCGGGGCAGATAAACAGATGAGTGTTTTCTGTTGCACTGGAAACTTTGACAGAGTCTGGAGCAGCTGCTCCGTGAGTCTGTCTGTTTGTGTGTGACACACCCTCCAATAATCCACTGGCCAGACCAGTGGGCAACCTTAAACACCTGCTACCACTTCAGCGGTCCCACCGCTACAGCACCGACTGTATGGATTTCATATAAAAATAAAAAAAAAGACTGCTCATTTTTTTTGTCTATGTAAAATTATTAAAGGAAATAAGAAAATACAATGCATCACTGGATTTCTTTCAATAGAAGAGTGAAAGCGGTGGGTCAGTACCTCTTCCAGATGATGGCAGCGTTGACGTGATTTATGGTGACTGTGATTGTGACCGACTGGTTTTCAATCACATAAACAACATCCGGTTTGTCGAGAATCACCGGAGCCTCCTGAAGGTAGGAACCTGGATTTAAGACGACAAATATACCAACAACAAAACAACATCATATAATATACAGTACACATATATGTATATAACTACATCCTGAACGGGCAGACAGCAGCGGCCATCGCGGACCTCTGTCCAGCAGCTGCACGGGGTCGGTGGCGGGCGAGGGCTTGCTGAAGGCCTTGGAGGTGATGGTCAGGACCCGGAAGGCGTAGCGCACACTTTTGGAGAGGCTGGTGATAGTGTAGCTGGTCTCCTTCAGACCCGAAGCTATGATGGTCCACTGGATGGAGCCGAGGGCTTGTTGCTGGATGGCAAACATCAGCGAGGCGGGATCTGGTCAAGCGGAGAGAGTTCATCAATTTCAAATCTATTTTCAGAAGCGTGACTTGGATTTAATTTGTTTCCCAATCCAGATACTGTATATCACCAATAGACCGCAAAACAGATCGGAGTGTCACCGCTGCATACTGACCGATGGAAGGATCCAGCCTCCTGGGTTTCCTCCAGCTTAAGGTGATGGTTTTGCCAGTGATGGACTCTATGACCGGCGTCCCATCAGGAGGGTCGGGGAGAATGTCTGCAGAGGACAGAGGTGAAAGTCAACACCTCCAACCGAAGCCCGCTGGCCACTGGACTCGTACGGTGGCCCACCTGTGACGTAGAGGTGAGAGTAGCAGGTGGCTTTGCCCACTTTGTTGGAGATGACGCTCTTGTAGACGCCTCCGTGCACGTGGCCGACGGAACGGATGACCAGGCTGTGCACGTCGCGGACTGCAGCAGAGAGCAGCAGCCAGAGAAAAAGAAAAGAGTGAAGACTTTTTTTTTTATTTGATGATGAATCAAAAGTTGTCTCAGGTCTATTTAACGCATGAGAGGGTCCAGACAAGCAAAGCTTTGAAAGGCTTCTATGATCATTTCTCATAAAGGTCCAGTCTGTACAATCTGGCTTGATATATGATTGTATATGAAGTGGGCTGACTGACACTCACACTGAGTCATCCTGCGGTCCTCTGTGCTCTCGATCCTCTTGCCGTTGTGGAACCAGGCGATGGTGGGATACGGCAGGCCGGCCACTTTACATTTGAGCACCGCCTCCTTTCCCTCCACCACGTCCAGGTCGTAAAGCGGCTTGATGAAATCCGGCATGGTGAAGCGTTCAACTTCGTTCTCAGGCACCTCCGGCTCCTCGGGGATGGACGGCATTTTCTCCAGTTTGGCCCTTGTGGAGGGGGGAAAAAAAAAAGAGGACTGTCGGCTTATCACAAATGTCGAGGGCCCGTGGCTCCGCCTCCGCCTAATCGCACTCTGTCTCACATCTGGGAGGAGATGGCTGGCCGGGGCTCCTGGATGTACAGCTCCGCTGAGCTCTCGGACTCGCCGTGAATGTTTCGGGCCGTGACAGTGTAGAAACCCTCGTCCTCGTTGGTCACGTGCGAGATGATGAGGGAGTGGCGGCCACCCTCCTTTAAGAGACGGATGTCCTCGCTTTCAACCAGTGGATGGTCTGAGGAGGAGAGAGTGCCAGTGAGCGATTACCATTGTAGTTTCTACATGAAGCAAACTTGCTCAGTGTTCAAATCAAATGAGGCAACAATCATTTTAAATACTTTGTGGGCGTCTGGAAGACAAAGATGCAACTCTGTCATCTTAGATGCAGCTGACCTACAATATATTTAGCATTTTTACAAAGACTACGAAAGCTGTTTGGATGAATCCTGCTTAAAAAAAGCCCAGAAATATGTGCTATGTGTTTACTGAGTATCAATTGGTATCAATGTCATTCATATCAGATTGTAGGTTAGTAGGTCTCTCAGCCTGGAATGACCAAGACCAGCTGCGTCCTTATCTGCTACTGAGTAAAACACCAATATAGGCAATCTTTAGGGAGGCCTGAGGTCTTTTATTTTCCTGCAAAGCTTCATAAAAGTCTGGGGTCTGATCCATCCAGTCCTGCTAGTGGGGGAGGATTTTATTGGCTCAGGTAATACAGTCAAAATCCCGGAAGCTGCATCCAATCTGGGAAATTCTACCATGCCATCGAGGTGTACAAAGGCTATTTTGTTTTAATTCCAGGAGCCACTCTGATGGTGAGTTAGAGTTCGCCACTCACCAAAGTGGCTCCAGATGACCTTCGGCGGCGGCGTCCCGCTGACTTTGCAGTCGAAGCGAGCGTTGCGTCCCTCGATCACCTCCAGGACGTCCAACTTTCTCGTGAAGAGAGGATCCGTGGACGGGATGACCCTCAGCTTGCCGCATGATGTCACTTCCTCTGGAAGGCAGAGGGAGCGGGGCGGGGGGGGGGGAGGTGTCGGGGGTGGAAATGACAGTCAACATCGGCGCAGCGCTACACAGGGCCAACTGCGTGGTGCACGAGGCAGTCGTACCTTTGGCCGTGCTCAGCTTGCAGGTGTACGTCCCGCTGTCGTCCTCGTGCACCGAGTTGAGCAGCAGGCGACACTTGCGGCCGTCAAAGTGCATCTTGCAGTTGAGCAGCGCCGGCTGGATCAGCTTCCCGTCGGCCAGCCAGTCCACGTCGGTGTCCTTGGGCCCGATGACGTGGCACTCGAACAGGACCGTCTCCCCGGCGTTGGCTGTGATGTCCCTGACTGGGCGGAGGACGGCCAGGCTGGGCTCCACCGCCGGCGCTGGGAGGAAGTCGCCGAGGGGAATAAATAGGTTGACCAGAAGAAAGAAAACCACCAAACTCTTGAGGGATTTTGCGGGGTTGTTACCTTTGACCTGCAGCTTCCCTTCGCACTGCTTGGTCCCGTACTCGTTAATGATCTTGCAGGTGTAGACGCCGGCATCGGATCTCAGCGCCGACTTGATCGTCATTTCGAAAGCGCCGTCTTCAGTCTCGCGCACGACATGCCGCGGCCCTGTTTTCACCGTCACTCTGTCCCGCAGCCTGCCAAGACAGCAGCAGTATTATTATCTACTATTATGTAGATCACCTGTAAATAATCCAACTGTCTAGAAGATAACATATATATAAATATCTTGTTTTTTCTTTCTTACTCAAAATATTCTATTTTAGTTCTTTTTTTAAAAAAAATAATCTACTTTGTTTTGTCTTTGCCCTATATTGTTGCTGTAATTATGCAAATGTTCCCAATGTGGGATTAATAAAGGCATTCAATTCAATTCTATTCTATTCTATTCTATTCCATTAAAAACCAAGGACCCGACAATCAATCACAGCACCACGTGGCAACTGGACTTGGAGACTCATTCTGGGCGGTATGAGAGGAGGTGGGCTGCATGCTTACAAAGTGACTGGCAACATCACGTTTCTCCTGCATTGTCTCTGGAGAGTCATGACTAATCCAGAACCTGCTGGAGTGACTCAGGCTTGTTCTCGTCTCCCACGTTTACGTGTGAAGCCGGCGTTACTCTGTTCCAAACTTATCCTCTGCACAACACGTGAAAAGTCCAAAGCAAACTGGGCTTCTTTTTTTTTTTTTGTTGTTTTTCCGGACACAACGGGCAGGTTTAATTTTGTTTTAAAATTCAAAATCCTCAGAGCAGTAATTGAAAAATGTTTCTGCCATCAGGTTTTTGTTTTTTTTCTTTCGTTTTAAAGCCACTTAAGAAGCGTTAGCGGATATTTAAAACAGCACTATGGTGAATTTGGGACAAACTTGCACTCGAGGGCGGGGCCTTGGAGAAATACATCACCAAAATAACCGTGAGGTGTCTGAAGTCGTCCCACGATAACATCAACAACAACAACAACAACAACAATAGCAACGCTGCTGTAGCAAATAGGAGAAAGAAGCGTTGGCTTCTGCTCTCCACGGGACATGAAGGAGAAATATGAATGGGGAACTTGCCAGTGTTGCTGTTTGAAGCTGCTGCTTTTTTCTTTTTCGCTAAGAGCAATAATGAATCACGCAGTGGCTAATAGCAGAGCGTTGGCTACCAGCGCCAAAGGACCGGAGCCTTGTTCAGAAATTCAATCACATTTTTCACATGGCCTCAGCGTTTCTCACAATTTCACTCTTTTGTCAGAGGACTCATTAGTTTGGTGGGTCATTTGCGTTTGTGGGTACTCAGCAGCTCTGTGGCTGCTGTTGGGCGCTGCTGTACTTGGATTGTGCATGTTGTACAAAGTTCCATCTTACCGGGGATTGTTGTGCAGTAAAACATTGAACTCCCACTTCAGCACGTCCTGCGCACTTCAGCTGTGTTGCCCACAGCTGAAGGAACTTCCTAGGCAGCATGCCAGCACTTACTAATACTGTGATGGGTGCGGGGACCTACCAGTAGAGCAGTGGCTTGGGTTGACCACTGATACGGACAGACATGGTGACTTCCTGTCCTTCAATGACAGCCTGATCGCTCACTGTTGCCTGAAACACAAGCAAAACAAAGAGAGACGTCCACTTGGTGACCACACAGGACATTTTAGGCGCACGCAGGACAATAATGAGCTAGCCAATCAAAACCAAAAAACAGTTTATGAGTCTAATATTTTAATATTTGCCAGTAATTCCGTAAGGATTTGACTGGTCACATATCTCACCAGGAATGCAGGGGGACACCTGAATCTAACGTCAATACTTTGCCGGGGCTCTGGACCTCCAAAATCCAGGCCTTCCTCCAGAGGGCTGAGGTACTCCTCGTCCGACGTGATTGGGCTGCTGATGTCCATTGGCACGCCCAGGCTTCCTTTTACTTCCTGCACTGACTCTGCAACATCAACAGCTTTTACTTTGTCTTTAATGTTGGAGGTTTGCAGAGCTGTTTAGCTCAAGGCCTGGTATGTATATATTGTATATGTACATTTACTTCCTGAATCACTTTGTTCAAAGAAGATGCATTGAGACAACCGCTTTCAAAATGTCAAATGTTGTCTAAACAGTAGTGAAAAAACTGAATAAAATAACGCTGTAGGTGGGGTTCGGCCCGTATTGGCGAGCAAATTATAGGCCCCGGTTATTGCCTCCGAGTTGCCATGGTAACTATAAGTGAGGTTGTTGAGCTGCAATCTATGGCTCAGACATTCCGTTCCGAGCGCTAATGACAAGAGAGAGTAGGAGAAGAATCGGCTGAAACACAATGCTAATGTGGGAAGAGACCGCAGGGTGTTATCTAAGAGATTTATAAATACATGCTGATGCAGCGTCAGGAGCAGCGGCTGTTTGTTTGAAAAAAGAATTTGTAAGGTGTTTGGAAATTCTCAAAATATGTGGGATAGATAGATAGATAGATAGATAGATAGATAGATGGATGGATAGATAGATAGATAGATGGATAGATAGATGGATAGATAGATAGATAGATAGATAGATAGATAGATAGATAGATAGATAGATAGATAGATAGATGGATAGATAGATAGATAGATAGATAGATAGATAGATAGATAGATAGATAGATAGATAGATAGATAGAGAGACGTACCTGCTTTCACTAGGAGGTTTCCACTGCTGGATGCTTTGCCCACCTGATTGATGGCAGTGACGCAGTATTTCCCACCATCGTTTACTTTGGCTGATTTAATTAGCAGACTGTGTCGTTCACCCTCAACTTTGATGGTGTAATTTCCGACGTTCAGGATTTTGGTGCCGTCTTTAGCCCAGGTAACTTAAACAGAGATAACGATGAAGAGCAAATTTAAGGGTGTGTTTTGTTTGGTAGATGCCATGAAAAGCTGAGATTGTGGGAGGGGGGGGGGGGGGGGGTTGTTATGGATTATTACCTTCAGGAAATGGGTTTCCTGCTATTATGCATTTTAATATCACATCTGCACCAGATGACGCTACTGTGTCCTGGAGGTGAAACTCAAACACAGGAGCTTCCATGGGGTCTTCTTCAGCAGACACATAGGAATCATCTGAAGAATCTGCAAACAAACAAACAAAACAAAAGACATCCTGTGACTCAACCAGAGGAAGTCTCTAATGCAAACTAACAAATTATTATGATGACAAATAGGGTTTTAAAAAAGGCAGACTAGGTTTAAGAAGCGAAGCAGATCTAACCTAATTCTGGAGACATTGGTCGGGTGCGACGCTTCTTTCCTTTGGTCTTCTGCTGTTGTCCTTCCTTGGCACCAACACTGATCTGTTTAGACTCGTTTGTTTTCACAGGAACGTCCTCCTCCATCTTTTCATCTTCCACAACTATTGCAGGGATTCTCAGATTGAGGGCTGGTTTGGATTGCTCCACTTCCATCCTCTCTTCTGTTGGAGTTGAGGGCGACAACCTCTGAGGTTTGGGCGGAGGCTCAGTGGGAACATCAGGCACAATGACGGCCCTCCGCTTTACCAGCGGACTTTCCGGTCGGTTTTCAATTTTCCTCAGCGATACCTCCACTGGCGTCTTTCTCCCTGGCGTCTCTTCTGGCATCCGAGACACCCTCTGCACAAGCGGACTCGGGGGCCTTCGCTCAACCTTGTGCAACGTCATCTCAGCGACATTCCTGCCAGGCGACTCTTCCGTTCGCTGGTAACGTAACGCCGGTGATGCTGACCTCTGGATGACCTCTGTAACTGGACTGACTCGACTCAGTTCTCGCACTGATCGCTGTCCCGGTAGGTCAGATAGTTTCATGGACTCTGGGGTGCCTGCAACTTCTCCAAATCTGCTGACTGCTACGGTTGTGGAAGCAGGAGTGTCGGTCTGGTGGGGATGGGATTTATTCTGCTCTTTTGCCGTTTGCTGTTGTCTCTGCATTGGTTGTTTACTTAGTTCCTGTTCTCTATGCTCCTTTGCCAACTGGGCGCGTTCCCTTTCTTGAAGCTTTTGAAGGACTTGTGGCGGAATCGGTTCAACTTTCCTGAGAGGCTGGCGCTGCCTTCCCCGTTGACTGAGCTGTTCCGTTGAAAAAGACTTCTTCATGTGGGGTTTGCCGACGAGTTTCTTGATGCGCTGCAGTTCCTCGGTGAACTTGTTCTCGATGTCTTGAACTTTCTGAGAGTAGCGAGGTTTGTCCTCCAGAGAAGCAGCTCTCTGTCTGAACATGGATCTCCGTTCAGCAGCATCCTCTTTCAAAGCCTCCCTCAGATCTTCCCTGGAACTTTCTCTGGAGATGCCCAACCGGCTTCCTCCATCATCCGAGTCTACTGATCCAGCACGATTGAACCCTGCCCAGGATCGCCCCGTGACTGAACCCTCTGGTAAATCCAGACTTCGTCTCCGTTCCTCTAAGCCGCGGACTTTCTCAAATACTTTTGAGCTTGCCCTAGTAAGCTTTGGGGATGGCCTCGGAGTATATTCTTTGCGGGAATACTCACTCAGTGGAGTCTGTGGTCTGGAGTCCTGGGTGTTGCTTTGAGATTTAGGCTGCCTAATTTTCTCTTCGAACTCTGCTGGTACAGTGTCTTGGTATTCGGTTGGCAGGACGACTTTCTTCCGCAAACTGATGGGCGTAGTTGACCCAGAGCGACTTGGCATCGGAGACGTGGAAGGACGTTTGACGAGTCTCGGGGATGGCGGCGGGAGGACTTCAGGCGGAGAATCTCTTGAAGGAACTTCTGATTGGTGTCTGAAATCCAACAAAACAGACTAACTAAGGGAACCTAGTGAAGCTTTGAATCTGTGCATGATAAAAGGGGGCTACATGCAATATTATTGTACGCACACATAAGAAACCGACTCACTGTACATCCTCTGAAAAAACAGTCATGCTGCTTCTATAACGAATTAAGTCCAATGAGCTGAATATTGAACTCAACTCCCCTAAGATGTATTTTCGAAAGTCCTTGTTTTTCTTCCTTGCCTGTTTGTGTTTGCAAGATCCTCATGTCCATTTTTCCTGTTGGCATCTTCTGCACATTTGTCCATCACTTCATTACACAGAAAAAAAGAGACATTACACATTATACAAGTAAACAATCAGACTGGACAACTTTGCTTTATATGTATTAAAAAAAAAACAACAACTACTGATGATAATACATATTATGATATACCTGCGTAGTCCAAATGAAAAAGATACAATGTTCACTATTGGGAAAGTGAGTTGAAGAGATGTTGGGTACCTGTGTGGACAACCTGGTCCTCGACGTTGGCCTCATCTTCTTTGGTCTCAGTTGGCTCTTCACTTTCATCCTCTGTTGTTTCAGAGTCTAGAAGAAAAAGTTTGAGCTTAAGGTAAATTGTGAAGAGCAGTACAGTGGAGAATAAGACTGGAATTTCACTGGGATTAAAAGTCCACGGCCAAACTGAAAATGTAAAATGTTGCCTCTACAAGATTCAATAAAAGCATTGTGGAAAATATTCAGACATAACAATTTCATTTGTATCCCTGCGAATCTAATTAACCTGACGCTACATTTGCTGCAAGTGGCTTGTAATATTTACTCTTCAGTGGTCGAGAAGAAAAAGGTTGAGGTCAGTGAGTATTTCCATGAAAAGCTTTGATTTTTTTTTTTTTTTCCTCCTCCACTCAACGTCGTTCAGGTTGGACAATCTGGAAGGTTTTTCTTCAGACTGGGAATAAGAGGAGTGGCAGATAGAACTCAAAATAGAATGCACGACTGAGTCACTGTCTTCCCAGCAGCCCTCATGAGGTGTTTGCTTCACAGTATGCAGGACTTATTCCTGCCTGTGAGATGCAATCAGGCAACTGACAGGAAAACAAACTAATAGCTGTGAAGTCCAATCGGTGGGGAACCAGAGGTGCGGTTTAAAACAAAGGGTTCTCTGCGCTTTCGCATTTCCAGAGTCAAGTGAGAGGAAGAGCGGTTGCGAGGCCATGTAGGCTGATGGGAAGGGTAAAGAAGACCACGGCTGAATATAATTTGGGTTTATTGCAGCTGGAGGACCACAGGGAGACAAGAAATGATTGACTGCCACAGGAAGCGACGAGGAAGAGAGAGCGACCTGCTGAAGTTGGAATTCTTTTTCTTTTTTTTTTTTGGAAGGCTCCCCGAAGAAGGCCTGAACACAGCACCTGCAGTGACAGGGCAGCTGTCAGTAGCAGCACCGAGGCTGCTGAGGAAGCTCCTCAATGAGACGGTCAAACTGGACATGCTGAGCTCAGATCAACGCAACACAATAATCCAAATCAGCTGAGCAAGCACAGCAAAACACTTGAATCCAGCTGAGCCTGCACGTGTGTCCCAGTGGGACCAAGAAGTTGAAGAAGACCACCAGCGGAATCTTCATTGTGCAAAAAGCAAAGCCAAGTGTGTATTTTAGACCCCATTGTGGCCCACCAGTCTAAAGGTTTGCCCACCCCTGATACAGGGACTTGTGTTGTGGGAGAAGGACGGCAGCACAACGAAAGCACCCAGTGGGTGTGTCACCAGCGCAGCCTGGCGTGGTGGTTCTGTGCAGGCAGCAGCGGCTCAGGCAGGAACGCATGACATGACATGATGAGGACTGCAGGAGGACACAGTAGGAACAAGGTTCTGTGTGGGCAGCTTCCCTGAACCTACCTGCTGTTAAACAATAGCGCATTTCAAAAGGTGGGTTTTAATGACATGTTGTCAGTGGCAGCATCCACACAGACAGACGGTTGTTACGCAGCTTAATGGTTCTGGCCGTGAGTTATTCAGGCCTGTTGTCTTGTCGTCGTTCTCGTCCCAACGCTGCAGTCTGAGGAAAGTCTGGGCCGTGAACCTGCCGCCGCAACAGCACGGCTCGGCTCCCAGGGTGAGATTTAAACACCCGGCCCGGCACCACTGGCCGGCCTGGTTGTTGTGACACAAGTGGGGAAACATTTTGGTTTATTTTTTATGTATTTCTCTTTCACAGGGGCCTTTCTTTCTCTCACTCTGAGATACTCCTGAAGTTTAATTTGATAGAATATAATGATGTTAGACACTGTAGACCACAGCCAAGGGGGACTGTTTAGGAGTAACCATCTCACAGTATAGTCCTCCCGACACACACACACACACACACACACACACACACACACACACACACACACACACACACACACACACAGGATGATTCATGTGGAACACAAGGCCACACATGTCCCATTTGTAGTAACGATTCTGGTGCCAATTCTTCAGATCTCACACATATTCACACAATTGAACACGACTTCAATTAAACAACCGAAACAACAACAAGAAAAAAAAAAAGAAGATGATTAATATTGACAGCTGGTTCCTCTGGCGTCTGCTGTGTTAAGCACCAAAGAAGAAGTCAGAAAAAATGAATACGGGTCGGTATAAAAGGTCTTCGCAGTAGAGACAAAGCAGCATCTCATCACTGTCCACATCCCTCATCTCATCTCATCTCATCTCATCTTGTTTCATCTCATCTCATCTCATCTCATCTCATCTCATCTCATCTCATCTCATCTCGTTTCATCTCATCTCATCTCATCTCGTTTCATCTCATCTCATCTTGTTTCATCTCATCTCATCTCATCTCATCTCATCTCATCTCATCTTGTTTCATCTCATCTCATCTCATCTCATCTCATCTCGCTTCATCTCATCTCATTTCATTTCATTTCATCTCATCTCATCTCGTCTCATCTCATCTCGTCCCTGTCTGGACTCCCCTCTGAGCCCTGATGCCAGATGGGGAACCATGTTTTGACGACGGCCAAAGGCTGTGAGCCAATCTGGGCTTTACACAGCACACACCTTGGGGCCAGTAATCACTTGCTGCCGAGCCAGATAATCAAGTCAGTGACCGCTGGTGGAGCTGCAGAGTTAAACAGGCCAACTGGAGTTCACCAGTGACGTTGTTTTCCTCTGCAGTTCCTGGGAATCAAATCAGATTCAGAAGTGTGGCCTCGTGTGAGGACGGATGACAGGCTTGAGTTGAGTTTTGAACAACGTTACAAACAACAAGCGGTCACTGAGGAGCTGAGCCTTGGCAACACTGAGTGTTCCCTGGAGTCCCTGTCAACAGAGCCGCAAAGGTTTTCAAGAAAGAAAGTATTTTGATGATTTTATTTATTTATTTTTTTTTGTGCTATTTACACCTGAAAAAAAAGCACAGATGGTGCATGAAAGACATTCAAGTCATGGTATGTTTTAAATTCTGCCTTTTAAAGGTTAAAGTGCAGAACTGAAATATGAAGGTTGTATGAAGATATTCCTGGAGGCGGTGCTCAGATCAGCCTTCCAGGAAACACTCGCTGCAAACTGGTGAAAGTTTGTTGTAATAAAAACGACTCTTAAAATCTGACTCTGTGTAATTTATCACACTGTCACATCTGGCAACGCTGAGGGAGAAAGCCAGTGACCAACTATGGTCATAACAGGCTTCTCTCTCTCCTCATCCACACACACACACACACACACACTCACACTCACACACACAGGGTCGCACACACCAATCAAATGATATTCAGCCAGTAACAGCGAACCAAGACGGTAACTGCCACTTGCCTGAGCTTTGCTTTGATCTCTCATGATGACCAGTGTCTCTGTGTCCTCGGCAGATCTTCTGCTCTGCCTTGGCTCACATTCAGCATCAGCATCAGGGTATTCCCCGAGATACCAAGGGGGTTCCGAAGCATCGCTGCACACCACAATCAGCAGCACTTTCCTCTGCAGGAACCAACCGCGCAATGTCCACAGACTCAACTCCTCGTCATCTTTAAAGTCTACAAACAAGCAGGTGCACCGCTTCTCAGCGCAGTTCCGAGAGAGAGAGAGAGAGAGAGAGAGAGAGAGAGAGAGAGAGAGAGAGAGAGAGGCACTTTATGGTCCGTTATGTAACAACAAGTTGCGCCTCTCAGAGTCTCCCAGACCTCCGTCAGTCAAGCGGTCGTCATCCGCGCCGAGGCGGCCCCATCCATCCATCCATCCATCCATCCGTCCATCCATCCATCCAACCATCCAACTATCCATCCATCCGTCCGCCACCGCACCGCTGGAGCATCTTCCCCGCGTCGTTCCGCCCAGCAGGCGGGCAGCGCGCTGCGATAGGCGGGCAGCCCGGTGGGAGGACTCCGACCCTGCCCACCTCCTCTCCACCCCCCCTTCTCCACCTCCTTCCCACCTCCTCTCCGCTACCGCTGCTGCTGCTGCTGCTGCTGCTGCTGCTTCCTCCCCCAACAGGCGCTCGCGTGTGCGTGCGCACCTTGCCTCGCTCCCCTGGCAGCGGCTGCGAGCAGCTCGCGGGGCTGCAGCCGCTCCTCGCTCAGCCTACCACGAGCCTGTTGCACGAAGCACAAATCAATCCGCTTACAGCGGCTCGTGCAGGCTGCCGACGAGCGGGACCGGATTTGGCGCACGCACGCACACACACGCACACACACACACGCACACATACATAGAGTGACACAAACGGAGCTGTCAGTACCGCACGTGACTCTCTGAGCCGCAGCTTCACTCCTGCAAAATCATTTGGTTGTAAGACGCCGAGTCAGTCAGTCAGTCAGTCAGTGAGTCAGTGAGTTGTATGATTTGGAATGAGTCAGGATCTGGGAATGCAAGCCAGCATCTCCCCCCTCCAGGTGGGAGGCAGAGAGGAGGTTGGGGGGAGGGAGAATTCAGGGGTTGTTTAAAAATAAATAAATAAATAAATAAAATAATAGGCAACAGAGCGAAAGAAAAAACCCAGCGAGCGAGGAATGACATCTCACCTCACTTGCTGGAGACAAAATAGCCGCGCTGAGAATCCATCCACATGTACAGTAGGAGGGGGAGTAAATATATCTCAGCTGGATAAAGACACAGTGCACTCACAGGGGATCAAAGAAGAAGAAGAAGAAGAAGATCTACTGGTTGCAGCCACAGTCGTGTGTATGTGTGTGTGTGTGTGTGTGTGTGTGTGTGTGTGTGTGTGTGTGTGTGTGTGTAAGAAGCCTGCAGGCTCCAGGTGTGTTGGTGATGTAATTCCAGCTCAGAGTGGCTGCTCTCCTCTTCCTCTCCAGACACTCTGTGCACACCACTGCTGTCTTCATACGTATTCATGTTCATATTGTATTTCAGGTGGATGTCATCCCCCCCCCCAGTCAACCACTTTAAACTGTTGTTTTGTCTCTTTTCCTCACCACCACCACCACCGTCGGATCTCCGCTGACTGGTTCTGCTGCTCAATCTATTTTCTGGCCAAGATGGAGGTGCGGGGGGGATTTCCACCGCAGCTCCACCTGTTCGTTCCCTCTGCTGCCCCAGGAGGCGGAGGAGGATAACACGGTGACGAGACCTCCCCAGGCACCTGGAACACAGCCATGTGCCGGCTCACTGGCCAAACAATACCACTCCGGAGGCTTGGAGGGATAAGAACCAGCGGCCAGTTCGTGACCTTCCTTATAAAACTCGTGTCATAGTTGTGCACTAAAAGAAAAGATTATCAGAGGGCTTTTTTTTTTTTTTTTTCTACCTGGCAAAATGCCAAAGTCGTTCACAAGGAGGAGGATGAGAGGGCTTGTTGGATATACAGCGAGTCCACGCCGAGGTGAACGCTGCCTGTTTTCTAGCGGTGAGCCTTCCGATTGGTGAGGAATGTGACACATACGTGTGACGCGACGAGATGCGGCAGCTTCACTGATGTGAAATCAGCCGGCGAGGACGATCAGCGCGGGAGAGCAGCGGCGCAGGAGCAGCGCGGCTAAAATTAGCGCTGATGTCTTCCCATGAAACAGGAGAGACGGCGGCCAGCGAGCATCACAAAAATCTGAGGCCTGGCACATTCCACTGTATAAATAACCAGGCAGGACGCTGGGCGAGAGAGGGGGCGGTCCACAGAGGGGCTTTCAAAGAGAGGGAGCGGGGGGGAGTGAGGCTGTGGGCCCGGGCGACTGAGTGATGGGACAGCTGGAGACCAAAGTGCACGTGGAGCCGACTGAAGGTTAAAATGGAGAGGCAAAGGTTCGAAATATGGCTCTTATTCTCCAATCATATGGGTGGGGGTGGGGGGGTGGGGTCCTGGCACTGACGCCAGGACCTTAGACATTTTAACAGTCATCTCTCAGACCTGCTCCATGTCGTCACTCTTTGCTTTGGGAGCTTGTACTTGAATTTGTTCAGATGATCAGAAAAAAAAAAAAAAAAGCTGTGCTGAAAGTCGAGAGCACGACAGCACAGAGTAGAATAGAATGGAACAGATGAGAAAATAGATGGCTATATTTTTAGTTAGTGCACAAACTATATATACTGTCTATGTATACCATTTGCTCACGACAAGAGCTCGTGTTTGCACTGAGCGTGCAGGAGGAGCGGCTCTATTGCAACACGGTTGTTGGATTCCTGCTCAGGGATTTGTGACGTCCAAGCGTTTTTTTTTCCCCATCAAATGTTTGCTGAGCAGGAAAAAAAAAACCAACCTGACAGACAGACAGACAGACAGACAGGCAGACAGACAGACTGCAGTAATTCTACATCTACAATTGTTGCAGTGCAGCGGTGCTACTGTGGCGTCAGTGCTCCCTCGCTCCTCTCTCCCAGGGCAGTTTTCTGTCTCCTCTCTGGCTCAGTGTGGCTCCTTGCCCTGCGGTAAACACTTCCGGGTTTACACAGTCGGCACTCCGGTGACGGTGGCACTGTGATTTGGGAAAGGCGCCGTGGGGAGGAGCAAGTGAAGTCGCAATGAGCGCTTATTTCTTTTCAAGCCGGAGGAGAATGAGAGAAACTCATTCGATTTAGAACAGACATCTTAAATGGGCTTCTTTTTAATGTGATTGTTTGCCATCACAATCAGTTGTGATGGTTTGTAGACACTCGCAGTCCGACTGAAACACAAGACTTTCCCCGTCAGCGTCGCTCTCCAGGACTCTCTCTCTCTCTCTCTCTCTACCTGTCTCTTACTCTCTCTCTCTCTCCCTCTCTCTCTCTCTCTCCCTCACTCTCTCTCTCTCTCTCTCTCTACCTGTCTCTTACTCTCTCTCTCTCTCCCTCTCTCTCTCTCTCTCTCTCTCTCTCTCTCTCTCGCTCTTTCTCCAAGACTCTGATAATAGGAGCAAAATTTGCTGCTCAGCCTGAAGGAGTTTTCTGACACCAGCCATCCTTCATCCCGCAGCACCGGAGAACACCCTCATCACCCTCATCACCCTCATCATCCTCATCTTCCTCATCATCACCATCCAGGCTGTAACTCTGGCTTAACTGACTGCGGCCTCAGCAGTCGATAACACTTTTCTGCACAAAAACGCATCTTCACTGACACACACACACACACACTCAGCAGGATGCGGCTGTCTCCTTGACACACACACACACACACACACACACACACACACACACACACACACACAGTGACGCGGCACTCAAGGTTGGTGTGGGGACGATGAATTGCAGCACTGTCTTTTTTTTTCTTTTTTTTCAGGTCACAAGGTTTTGAGAGTTGTTGGATCTGAAGTGGCTCATTGCTCCTCACAACGTCTGCTTCAATCAATCATTTGAATAAATGTGAAATAAAAAGACAATCACAGATATTTCCTCATGCTTTGGAACTAAAAAGTCCACATATTCAACTAATGCCACTTATTAATTTATACTGATATAATAACAATGACATATGACTAGTCCAATCTATTTTTTTTTTTTTATAATTTTTTGAAAATTCCTTTACATGAAGTTTTCCATTGATTCATTCTTTGCTACGGAAGCAGGAATTTCTTGCGTAATTTCCAGTAATTTTAGTTTTTTGTTTGTTTTTTCCACTAAACTTGCTGAATCTCAGGATTGAAGCAACAAGTAATGACTTCATCTGATGTCTGCTGGCTTGTGTTATTTGTGATTTCTGAGTAGCACCAAACCCTCTGGCACAATCACCCCTGATTGTCTCTGCCAGCCAGATGTGTGGCTGCTTATTGACACCCAGCGTGACAACTTCTCAACCCGACTTGATGGAAACTAAAAATCCACCTGCACTGAACTTCATCTTCAGGAGACTCGACCACTCGAGCGTTTACAGGTTTTAAAGGGATTTTGTTGTTGTTGTTGTTGTTGTTGTTGTTTTTTTACCTTCGCCCAAGTCCAGGACGGCCAGCACGGCGCTGCTCCGCACCTCCCCCAGGTGGTTGTTGGCGATGCAGGTGTAGAGGCCGGCGTCGCTGGGCTTGCAATCCCTAATCCAGAGGCCTCCGTACTCCTGGTTCTCCATGTCCAGGAGCTCGTCGTTGTGGTACCAGTAGAGGGATGGCTGAGGGTCTCCGGCCACCGTCACCTTCAGGCGGATGTCGCAGCCCGTCCCCACGGCGGCGTTCCTCATCTTGCGGGCGAAGACGGGCGGCGTGGGCGTGGGGCGGCGTGGGGGTCCCGCAGCTTCCGGGGACACTTGCTCCACACTGGCCTTGGAGCGCTTCGGCGGGATGACGGGACTCGGAGGTGCGGCCGCATCGTCCGGACCCTTCTTCAGGGTCAGCTGCACTTCCGCCTTCCTCATGGTGGCGCTATCCAGCGGACAGTTCTGTCTGGGTGGACGGTCCGGCTGTCTGCAAGGCCTCTTCCCAGTTTCCTAAAGCAGGTTCCTGAGGAGGAAAGAAGACTTCAGCAGGCGGGAAGTCGTTCTTGGTTCTCTTCTTCTTCTTTCATCATTTATACCTTGCCGACATTTTTACATTGTCATCATTTGTCCCTTCGTTGGCTGCATTTCCATTATCCCTAGAACTGTGTAAATCCTAAATATGGCAATAAGAAGCTGGTGATGGAAACAGCTCGACTTGGTTTTTCAGACGGATCCATGTAGAGGTTTATCGCAAAGTGCCATGGAAACACTTTTTTTTTTTTTGCATTGACACGTCAGCGGCTCACATTAAATGTGAACATGGTGCGTTATGATTGGACGGAGGAGGAGAATCAAAGAGAAAAAAATAGAACAACCATTCAACAAACAAACAAAAGCAAACATAATTCTTGTAAAATCCAAGCGAGAAATCGCAATTGTCAGAAATATCGCTTTAATTTTGTGAAAGAAAATGTCATGGAAACGCAGCTACTGTTGTGTGTCTAACGTACTGTGCAATGTACAATGACAATGAAGCATTCTATCCATCTATCTATCTATCTATCTATCTATCTATCTATCCATCATGAAATCATGCATGAAATCTCCCCGTGGTCGTTGCGGCTCTGTGACTACTTCACTCGTTACCTGAGGAAGAAAAGAGAGGCTGATCACCAGGTAATCACGCAGATGGAGATGGAAGCCACTCTCCAGGCAGGAGGTATTTTTAGGGCAAGACCTGCTGGATCAAGTTGCATTAACAGCTCCCCTGACTTGTCTCTGGCTGGACTGACGGCCGGCCGGCCGCGATTATGGTTTCCCCTTTTCCCGAAGACCCTTGAACCTTCCCAGGCCGCCGCTGTCTTCTGGGAGCTTCTCCGGCACCGAACCGGATCTTGGTGGACCGTCTTCCTCCTCCTCCTAATCCTCCTCCTCCTTCTTCTCTTCTTGCGTGGCTTCTGTCAGAGTGCCAGCACCAAGTCATGTCCAGAGAGCGAGCAGGCGCGGGGCTCCCCTACCAACCCTTCCTGGTCTCCAGGAGCTAGACCACCCTGCTCATGGTCTCCCCTGCAGCCCTGCCGGTGGCTCTGAAGTGGGAAGTGACAGTGGCAGCCCAGCGAGCTGCGCAGTGACAGCTGCACGCTGATCCATTTGCCCACTCGCTGCCACACTCCCGCCCCTCCGGTCATTTTTAGCCAACCCCGGGTCACTAGAACATGTGAGACGGTGCAACACTTAGTGGCTCCAACATGGTGGTCATTCCGGGATATACATATTTGATTTGTAGGTCAGATTGGGAGGCTGACGTCGGGCCTCCTGGTGGTGATGAGGTGTTCAACTGAGAATCACACACACACACACACACACACACACAAAACAAAATGCTTTTACACAGAAGATTGAGCTACAAAAATCTGTGGCTCTCTATTAAATTTTAAGCACCTTCTAATTTTCTTGACACACACTGTTGGAGAAGAGCTCCACAGTTGGGGTGATGGCACCTGCAGCTGTCTGCAGCAAACACAAAACAAGACGAGCAACAAGAAGACACAAAAGCGCCAGGCTCACTTGGAGTTGCCAGACTCTAACTGACATGACAGAGTCACAGCTGTCACCGACTGAGTCACCAGTGTTGACACACTGCAGCGTCAGCAGTCACACTCCTCCTGCATTGTAACACCTTGATACATTGTAACAACATGTGTGATTATCATTGTATTAACACCTTTATAGATTGTTTTGCATTTTCAGGTTGCTTAAATATGGAATACAATATATCAACATCACTGTGACAATTATATGAGTAGTAGCATTGGTAAGATACAAAGAGATTAGATGAACCTTTACACAGGGTGGAATTTGCCAAGTTATTAGTAGCAGTAGTAGTAGCAGTAGTAGTAGCAGTAGCAGTAGCAGTAGTAGTAGTTGTAGTAGTAGTAGCAGTAGCAGTAGTAGTAGCAGTAGTAGTAGTAGTAGCAGTAGCAGTAGCAGTAGTAGTAGCAGTAGTAGTAGCAGCAGTAGCAGTAGTAGTAGTAGCAGTAGTAGTAGCAGTAGTAGTAGCAGTAGCAGTAGTAGTAGTAGTAGCAGTAGTAGTAGTAGTAGTTGCAGTAGCAGTAGTAGTAGTAGCAGTAGCAGTAGCAGTAGTAGTAGCAGTAGTAGTAGTAGTAGTAGCAGTAGTAGTAGTAGCAGTAGTAGTAGCAGTAGTAGTAGTAGCAGTAGCAGTAGCAGTAGTAGTAGCAGTAGTAGTAGTAGTAGTAGCAGTAGTAGTAGTAGCAGTAGCAGTAGCAGTAGTAGTAGCAGTAGTAGTAGTAGTAGTAGCAGTAGTAGTAGTAGCAGTAGTAGTAGCAGTAGTAGTAGCAGTAGCAGTAGTAGTAGTAGCAGTAGCAGTAGCAGTAGTAGTAGTAGCAGTAGCAGTAGCAGTAGCAGTAGTAGTAGTAGTAGCAGTAGTAGTAGCAGCAGTAGCAGTAGCAGTAGTAGTAGTTGCAGTAGCAGTAGCAGTAGTAGCAGTAGCAGTAGTTGCAGTAGTTGCAGTAGTAGCAGCAGCAGTAGTAGTAGTTGCAGTAGCAGTAGCAGTAGTAGCAGTAGCAGTAGTAGTAGTAGTAGTTGCAGTAGCAGTAGCAGTAGCAGTAGTAGCAGTAGCAGTAGTAGCAGTAGCAGTAGTAGTAGCAGTAGCAGTAGTTGCAGTAGCAGTAGCAGTAGTAGCAGTAGCAGTAGTAGCAGCAGTAGTAGTAGCAGCAGCAGTAGCAGCAGTAGTAGTAGTAGTTGCAGTAGTAGCAGTAGTAGCAGCAATCTTCTCCTGCACGTAACTTGGCTGTGACTGACGGGACAAGAGCTCATGTGTGGAAGACCAACTCTGTGGAAGTGCTGGGTGCACTTGCATTGTTCTGTATTTGAAGCCTGTTTCTGGTTGCGCCGAGTGTTTTATCCTCGTCATCTCACTTTATTACAACAATCGTTTTTCTGCACTGCTTCGAATGACTTACACACTGTTGCGAAATCCTCTTCATGATGATAATAATGTTGTAAACCAATCAGCTCGCCACCTGACCCAGGGTCAGAAAGTCAAGGCTGATGAGAAGCTGATGGAAAACACCTGCAGACTCACCTTGCAAGAACCAGCGGCCACGCGAGTTCCTGCGTGAATCCACTTGTGGAACATCCAAGCAGAGTCGCTGCCGCCTGCAGAGGTCCGTCTGTAATCTGATATCAGGTTTCCGTCACGGTGGACGTGGAGACTCGGAACTCGTCAGATTGCTGGGCAGCTTTTCACATCAGCTGCGGGTGACGCGGATGAAAATTGTGGCGACATATCGAGTGAAGCTTTGATCGCAACCGTGCAAATATTTGTGTTGGCATATTAAAAAAAAAAAAAAAAAAAAGCCTGTCTTTAGCTAATATTTTAGATGTTGCTCGCATTTCAGTATTTGTGTTTACGGATGTAAATACAGTCTGGAGTGTTGTGTTGTGGTGCCGCTGAAACATGCACAGCTGTGGTGAAGCTTAAATATGTTTCTTCAAAGAATAAGAAGTCAAGGACAAGAAGACAATGAAATATTATTTTGCTTTATTAAAAAAGAATTTAAAAAAAAGAAACGTGAGAAAATAGACATCAAAACTAAGCACAGAAAAATAAACATCTACACGTATATATACAAGACTTGCTTCTGATGATTGTTGGAAAGTTTTCATGCAGTGGACAAACTGAGGTGATAAATGTAAATGTTAACCGTCCCAGCGAGTCTCTGCTCCATCCCGTTCACACAAACGTGGACGTGGCGTCCGACGTCTGCGAGCTTCTGCCGCAGGTCCTGCTGACGGCCGTCTTCTCCACCTGCTCCATCAGCGTGGTCCTCCTCCTCCTCCCCACCAGCTCCAGCAGCTTCTTCCTGAACTTCTCCCCCCCGAAGGCGTACAGCAGCGGGTTGACGCAGCTGTGCAGCAGACCCAGACTCTGGCTGACAAACACGGCCCGGTCCACCGCCCTCCTGGCCGGGCACTGGTACTGCACCAGCTTGGTCCTGAGGAAGGTGTCGGCCATCACGGCCATGTGGTACGGCGCCCAGCAGAGGAGGAAGGCCGCCACCACCAGCACGATCACCCTCATGGCTCGCCGCCGCTGCAGCTCCCCGCGGATGCGGAGGATCCGGCCCATGGTCACCCCGTAGCAGGGCAACATGACCAGCAGGGGGAGCAGGAAGCCCAGCGTGTGGCGAAGCATCCTGGTGGCCAGGCGCCACGTGTCGGCGCTGTGCGGGTCGTTGAACTCGGCGCAAACCGCCCGACTGGAGTCCTCGGTGACGAAGGAGGAGCTGAGGAAGCCCGGCAGGGACAGCAGGGTGGCGAGGGCCCAGACCAGCGCGCAGATCCGCCAGCTGATTGGCCGGCGGTCGGCCTTGCGCACCTTAGCGGCTCGCACTATGACCAGGTAGCGGTCCACGCTGATGCTGGTCAGGAACAGGATGCTGGAGTAGAAGCTCAGCTCCTGGACCACGGTGACCAACTTGCACGCGGCGTCGCCAAACAGCCAGCCTCTGAGCACCGAGGTGGCCCAGAAGGGCAGGGTGGCGGCCAGCAGGAGGTCGGCCACGGCCAGGTGGAGGAGGTAGACGTCGGAGGGCGGCAGCGGCTCCTGGCGGCGACGGCCCACCACCGCCAACACCGCCAGGTTGCCGGGCACGGCCAGCAGGAAGACCAGCAGGTAGAAGGCACTGATGGCGGCCAGCGCCGCCTCCGGGATGAGGAGCGAGCCGCAGGGCTGCGTCTCGGGGTCGATGGTGAAGTTGGAGTCGCCGGAGGTCAAGTTGAGCTCGTGGTAGATGAAACCAAAGTCCAGGTCGAATCCAGACGGAGTCGGATCTGAAGAGAGAGATCAGAGTGAAGTCATTTATCTATCTATCTGTCTATCATCTATCTATCTATCTATCTATCTATCTATCTATCTGTCTATCTATCTGTCTATCTATCCATCTATCTATCATCTATCAGTCTATCTATCTATCTATCAATCTGTCTATCTATCCATCTATCTATCTATCATCTATCATTTCAATTATGGTGAAATTAAAGGACAATTATACAATCTCTCTCATACTTTGCAACTTTGTGAAATCCACAATATTGAGTTATCGTTGCTTATCAATGGCTTCAAATAAAAGAACAATAACATATACAAATATACATAACAATAATATATGGAATATCTGATAGTAAGAAATGCTAATAAAATCATTCAACTTTGTCATGACTAATCTAACAATGTCATAAGGTTTTGTTGAATTATTTCACATTTACCACTTTGCAGTTAGATTTTATTTAAAAAAAAAAAAAAGTCTTATCTGACTTGAGTGTGGAAGAAATTTACGGATCAACAATACTGAATTAACACAACTTATAATAATAATAATAATAATAATAATAAAGACAATAATAATAATGTATGTATGTAATAATACTGTATGTAAAGACAAAAAAGAAATCAGTGCTTTTCAATGAATGTTGACAGGTTGCATCATAATTAAATAGTAATAATACATTTTTTAATATATACTGTATATCTAATATTGCCAGGATGAAAATACTCACCAGTCATTGTGGTCCGTTCAGTGTGGAAGGCAGCCAGTTTGTCACAAGAACAGGAGGAACCAACCGTCTTCTTCGTTGTTGTTGTTGTTTCTGCTCCTCCCACCAGCAGAAGCAGCAGCGCCTCCTCATTGGCGCACGTGCGTTTGACGTTGACCAACCTCTCACAAGGGGAGCTTCCCGAATCCACCAGTGAAGCCACGCGCACCCTGACGCCACAGCATCAGGTCCGCTCGGCCGGCACTCTGTCGGGCCGCGGCTCCGTCGCTCTGCAGACTCTGCAGTCTTTTCCTTCATCGTCCGCTTCCTGCACCTTGAATCTGAACTCCACCTGTGAAACAATTCTGCTCACAACTTCAACCGCTGTGGGTGACCAGGTTTTTTTTTTCCTCAGTCAGTGGACTTCCTCCTTATGAGCGCATGCCACAGTGAGTCACGAGTGTCATGCGACGCAAGGTCACACTGCGGGCAAAACCGAAAGAGAAACCTCGTGTTGACAAATAAACAAAGTGTTGGGGGGGGGGGGGGGGGGGTTGAAAAATAAACAGTTTGAAGGGGATTCTTTCAATAGCAGCGCCTCGGTGTTCAGTAACTGTTTCTGCACAATCATTTAAAAAAAAAAAACACACACACACACAATACTAATACGAATGAAATGTTACTTGTATGCTCCACATCTGTACCTGCTGATAGGGATCAGCAGCACGGGCCTCAGTCTTTGGCCCCCTGCTGACAGGAAGTCCAAGTGAAAACACTTGGGGCCTCATGATGTGATTCCGCGGCTGCCGCACCACCACAGGGGGAAGTTCCAGGCGCATGACACACATCTGTTGTCAACTCGTGGGCAACCTGCATCACATTTCCTGACGGCCCGCTCATGTGTCTCTGCTGTCAATGTCACAAGAAACTGGTTGGTTTTTTTTTTGTGCACGTGGGATTACAAGACACTTTTTCTGCGTTGCAGATGGCAGCCAGCTGCCCGCTACTCAAGCAACAGAAAATCAGTGTTTTTAAAAGTGCAACCAGAAGCTCAGCCTCACTGCTATTGATCATCATTCATTGGAAGCTGCAGGATGAAGCGGTTGCATGTTGTAGCAGCTTCCACAGACCATTAAAACTCAAAAAAAACAATTCACAACTTCATTTTTGTCGTCTACCAATGTGAAAAGATGTCTTGTCTGGGTCACGCAACCGGGAAGATACTCGCGTCAGTTATGTGCAGAAAAAAAATATTGTGCCATGTGGACACAGTAGGTGTACAGTTGTGCATCAAGGGGTAATAATGAATGAATTCTATATACTGTAACAGACAGGTTAGTTCCACTATGCTCCCTCGTGTGATTGATTAGCAGGCCGCAAGATCTCACCAGCTTCTACAGACTCCTGCACACATGTAGAGAACAATGACCTATTTTCTTGGATGGGGGTGAGATTTGTGATTTTTTTTTTTTTTAACAGAATAAATCATTTGAAACAACCCACTGGCCCCATGTGACAGACGACCAGAGGTGCTTGGTGCAACTGTGTTGTTTTGTTTTGCCAGGAACTGCTGCGGTCCAAAGATTTGTGACGTGCTGCTACAGAAGTCCAAAAACTCACCAATGATAAAAACCCTGGTCGACAACAACCAACCTCATTTTCATTCATTCATCTTCTATACCAGCTTATTCCTACTCAGGGTGACGGGGGTCTGCTGGAGCCTCTCCCAGCTGTCTTAGGGCGAAGGCAGGGTGACACCCTGGACAAGATCATTTTCCATCATATCGGATTATTTCTAGGTGTGCTTTCCTCTCGGGGCACTAGGGGGTGCTGTGGAGAAGTCACTTGACAGTCATGTCTCACTTTAAAACAACATTAAAGAACCCAACAACAACAACTACGAGTTCCTAAACTGACTGAAACTGACACTTTCCATCAACAGCAACTTGCGCCAAAACAAACTACAAACGAAAAGCAAATGTGGTAGCAGAATTACTGTAAAATTTATTTGGTGAACCGTTGCGCCGGTACTGAAGTGGTCCCACCTTGATCAAAGGTACATCTGATGGCAAACATGAAAAAATGACACGTATGAAAACAGTTTCTTCCCACGGAGCATTAAAAAAAAAAAAAAAAAAAAAAAAAAACAACCTTCAAAACTTCCACCTTCCCTGTCACAGAGCTGCTTGGACTACAGTTTGGTTACAGCAGGCAGAGGGACGACCCCCCCCCCTCCCTCCCTCACCGTGTGCCTCGACATTTTCACCAACTTAAGGCCTTTTCCGCTGAAAAGCAGAAGTTGATTTTTTTTTTCTTTTTCTTCCTGATTTTGATGACAGGCACCCACGCCCAAGCATAAATAAAGAGAAGAAAGTGCATCAAGTGTTCAAGTAGGGTGTGAAGTTTGAAAGAACGCAAATGGCAGAAGAGGATTCAGAGGGTGTGTGTGTGTGTGATTTGGGGGCTGGGGGGGGTAACACTGGTACTTGACTGGGCGCAGTGGTTCCAAAACGTCTCTTACATCAAGGATCCTAAAATTGGCCCGACTCCACAGCATTTCGTACGCAGGGGAACAAAGACCAAGACTTTGAATCAAGATGTTTTTGTTTTTTTTGAAGAAAAAAAAAAGTAATGGGGTTTATGTCATGACTGCAGGGTTCAGATGTGTGTGGGTGACCAATGAGCCCCTTTGCTATGGCGCCACCTGCAGACAGCCCTCAGGAGGGCTTTGAAGCGTCCACAGTGAAACCGCTGAATGTGTGAGTGGTGGTGGTGGTGGTGGGGGGGGGGGACAAGAAGGCCGGTGGCGACTTGACTGCTGGCACCTGAACGCATCAAGTGGAGAGACGCAGTCGCACTGTGCTGCCCAGAGACAAAACCACGACGCATGATCAACATCAAAGTTTTTTTAAAAAAATGTTTTTCTGAGTGTCTGCAGAAACTCGTGAGCTCGTCCTACGACTGTGGGCCGATGTGACAGAGACTGCGGAGGGATATGTGGGGAGGGGGGAGGGGGCGGGCATGGGGTAGATCTCCCATGATTCCCACTTTCATCTCTTGGCACGCCGCGGGTCCCTGCCGTTGCTTATTGTGACTGAAGACTTTCCCGAAGTGGGCGGAGCCCCGGCTGTGACAGGCGGCGCTCCGTTGCCTGGCGACCGGCCGTTGGCCCGGCCCATGTTCCCGAACGTGGCATCGCGTGCGCCGCCGCCAGGCGCCGCGCCACTGCTGTTGTTGTTGTTGGCAAATGGCGCCATGGCGCCGTTACCTGTGAGCCCAGAAATGAGACAGAAAGATAAAGAGAGACAAAAATAAATAAATAAATATAAATCAGAATTACTGTCAATTACATTGGCGTAATTTAAAAACAAGGCATCCAAACAAAGATTCATTGTGTTTAACTGGTGACATCATAGAGGGATAATATACCGACCTGGTGGGGCCCCAGTACCTGAATTCTGATTGGGCGGAGAGTTTCCTCTCTGATTCTGGTCAGGTTTACCCTGAAGAGAGAAAACTGCACATTAGTGTTGGGTAAAAAGAAAACAAAGCAGCACCCCCTGGTGGCACGCGTGTACAAACTCTACATTAGTCTGATTTATGAACAGATTGACAACAAAATTGGTTTCAAAAGTCAGTGTTACCAACCCACAATGGTTGCTATGTTTCATTCAGAAATTTTCTTTTTTTTTTGGTGCAGCCTCACCACTTCTGTCAAATCCTTTAAATGACTTTCTCAGGGAACAGAACATTATCTCAGTTATTTTCTGCTTTTGTAATGAACACCATGGCATCAAATGCTAAGAGCAGCCACTCTGGCTAATGATGGAGCTGTGCAGCGTATCATAACAATACTTTGCTCTAGATTTACGGCAAGGTGCGTCATTTGCCAACTTGGAGGAGGGAGGAGCTCTGATGTGAAGGAACCATAGCCGAGTTTGGAGAAAACAAGAGGTATTGTAATAAAAACAAAGGTTTTTGCGTAAGCGTGGGTGCTGGAGGACATTGTGAGAGGTTGGGAGTGGGTGCAGAGTGACTCACCGACTTGTTTTGCTGGTTTCCTTGGGCTAAAAGCTCTGGGTTTGGTTCGCTGAAGTTTGGCACTTCTGAATATACCATACAGAACCTGTGGAGTGGGAAATCTTTTTTTTTAAACATGTCATCATATTGTGCCTGTCTCACGCAGTCCAGAGGTATTTTCTATTGTTGCAATTCATTTACCACTTTTTTTTAAATTTCCATTTCCAGAATTTTAGTTTACCCTGCAAGTATACATTGCAGAAACTAATATGCTTAAAATCACATTCTAACTGGCCAGATTGTTGGAGGATGGATTCCAATTGTGAAAAACATTTGCAGCAAAGTCGAGCTGTGTGTTAGTGGTTCAGGAATACCGTGTTTTACGCTTGGTGGAGCCAGAGTTCCAAAGGAGCCAAGAATTGTACAGATTTATAAATAGATGTTTGGCCACTCACTCTCCGATCTTCTGCAGGTCTCCTCCTCGTCCAGTGTATAAGGTCAGGCAGCCTTTCCATATGGACGCGTAGCTAAAACACAAATCGCACGTTAAAACTCAAGTCAATTTTTTTTTTTTTTTAAGTGAGTTCCTGTGGAAGTCAGGGGCCCCGGCAGAGGCTCGTTCATGCGTGTCGGTAATATTATGGGAGTAAAGAGTGCTGGTCTTCGGGCCCTACCCTCTGGTTAGCTTGATGATGTCTCCTGGCTGGATAAGACTGCCCAGCTCGTCCCAAACCGAGATAGCAATGCTGCCGCTCTTGTCCGCCACCTTGCAGGAGCGAACCTCATGGCCGTCTTTCGTCTTCGTCACTCTTCCTACAGTGGTGAAATAAAGGCAACGAGAGTGCGTGGGCGACAGACAATAGGGTGCAAAACTGGTTAAAATTAATGACTGCATTAGACGTGGAAAAATCCGCGTCACTTTAAGAAACAGACATCCGCTATGCTGCTGTTAAGTTGGCGGAGTCGCGAGCCAAGTGGCTACTTACCTATTTCCAAAACGATGAAGACTATGTTCAAGTTTTTCGAGCCGGGCTTCACGTCTTTTAACAAAAATACGCCTTCAGTTGCTGGACTTGCCATTCTAAATGTTGCGGGCAGCGCAACAACAGCTCTACCCGTCCTCCCACGTCAGTCTTACGGCAATGAAAAGCGATGTGATGGGCAGATAGTGTTAGCTACGGCTCGAAGCTAACCGCCTAGCCGACAGCTAACCCGCCCGTACTTCTATAAACAACACTTTCGTTGCTGCAATTTATACCGTGCCCTGGTGATTGCCTCTAAGAGAAACAACAAGAAAAACGTCCAAGTCAAAAGACAATGAATTGCGGTTGGAAGGGAAAGTCTCAAAACAAAAAGTCTTCGGAGCTAACGTGAGCTATGTGACGATTTTCCCCCTCATGCTACGTAGCCTCGCTAAGTCAAAACTTGGCTAACCGGCAGCTACTTCGTCTTATTTTTTCCTCAACTCCCCTTTTGCGAGTATCGTCATGGTGGCAGCCGCATAATGCAAGTTAACGAAACTGTGGTGACAACGCAATAATGTGACCTGGAGGCACTTCACTAGCGGTTTAGCAATAGTGGCTGAGATGTCGAAATCAGAAACGGCTGTAATAATGAATAGGTTGATGAATCCAGAACTGCCAGTCAAATCTGTAGTGATCTTTGATTATTCCCCCCCCTGTAGAGCTCTTCGTTGACCCGGAGTTTTCTAAGAGCTTGTGCAATTGTCAGTTACGTAGGCTATTTGTAAGACAGTCAATATACCCGCTCTATTTTTTTTTTCTTTCTTTTTCAATTCGACCGCATTTCCTTTGTGAGCCCTGAGCAGGAACGATCCGCTATGCGAGCGCGTTTATCTGGCCAGATGCTTCACAAGGCTAATGTCTCTATCTGTAGTGCCACCGTCGCCCTGTTTTCAGTGTCCTTGTTATTTATGCCGGAACAATAGTTAATATCCCCCCAAACGTAGTTTAAAAAAAAAAAATCTGACAGCTACACGTTGTGCCCAATGGTTCAACAATCACCCCCAGGTTCTACGTAATGCGTAGCGGGCGGCCATTTTTATAGCGTCGCGGCCACTTCCACGAAGAGGCAGAGGGAAGGGGGTGCTCGCGCAGAAACTTCTTCCTCTGTGCCCCGAAACAATCCAAACGCAAACATCCACAGACATTTTCGAGGCCTCAAAAATAATACATCGCAACGCGGGAGGATTATTTGGTCCGACGATGCGCTTATTTGTCACCAGAAAACTCTTATGGTTTGTACCAAAAAAAAAAAAAAAAAAAGTTGATTCCGAAACAACGCGAGAAGAGGACGTGTGACATACGAGAGAGAGAGAGAGAGAGAGGGAGAGAGAGAGAGAGAGAGAGAGAGAGAGAGAGAGAGAGTTGTCGATGGGAAAGTCGGAGAAAACTCTGTATATATGGCGGAAGGGGCCGGATTGGTCAGGACACTTTATGGCAAAACTATACGGACCCCATATTAGACATGGTCCATATTAAACATAAACAATCAATAAAGTTTAAGGCCCTGCTCGTGCAGCGAGATGTTTACACAATCCTCAAACGCCCTCCTGTGGCCAGAATTAATCAGTCTTGCTTTGATTAATCAGCTGCGACTGACATAGCTGTTGGCAGAGTGGCAACATGTTGGAGAGATAATTACAGTATATATGAAAAGCAAAACGACTGTAACTTTAATACGATCTCGCAGATGTACGCTCTTTAGCATTCTCCCCCCCCTCTCTCTCCCTCAGCGCCACTGTAATCTATCATTATTCCATAATGATCATTTTGGTAAATGCCTTTTGTAAGCCTCACTGGGAAAACTACAAACCATCCCATCATCCCAGCGTCTTACCGCGGACGTTGGGTCGGTGTCCGACGACGCCGCGAGATTGAAGAAGTTACTGTTCCCGCTATTTAAAAAAAAAAAAAAAAAAAGCCGTCACCATTTCACTTTACTTTGTAGTGCTGCGAACGTGACATAAAAGTCAATGGAAACGGCCCCGCGTCACAATAAAGAAACGTCACGAACAGGATTCGAACCTGTGCGGGGAAACCCCATTGGATTTCGAGTCCAACGCCTTAACCTCTCGGCCACCGTGACAGCATGCAATTGCATTACGCAAAGATGGGTTATATACGTGTACGTAAGTGTGAATACTTGATACATTTCACAAATCATTCTTAAATGGCGAGCGTTTGAAGTCTTTCACCCGCCCGGAACATCTTTGACGGCCTCGTATCATCTGTAAAAGGTCGCACAAAGCTAGAAAGTCTTACAGGCTGAGCGCAGACCGCATTACCGTGGCATCAGTTTCAACACGGGAGGGAGACAAAACTCTCATTTTATGCGGTTGTGCAAAAAAAAATTAAAAAAAATGACAGTGATGTTTTGGTGAGTTCCAACATATTTCAAAACAAGTAAAACATCTTTTCTCCCACAATTTTTTTTTTTTTTTTTAACCAAGAGCCTTACTTAGCATTCGCTGCAACAAGGGTCGTGACTCTGTTTGACCTATTCGAGGCTTTGATCTCAAATTTGGACCACTGATCTTGATGCCTTCTCTTGCCCTCTGAGAAAAAAAATAAAGCAGCGGCTCCACAATAAATAACTTAATTTTAGGCCCCTCGTAATTTCTACTTTGGATGTTAAATCACCTTTTGCCAACAGTGTAAAAAATCAGAGCGTCATTCCCAATCTATGCAGCTAATAACCGAGCCAATGAAACAACACCCTGTGACAGCAACCTTAAATACATGTTGACATACTGGCATCACAGGTTGACGCACACACAACAACCCATGGTTACTTATTAGGAATGTCTGTCGTTTGCTCATCTCCCACAACGCCCATCGCTGCTAATAAAGGACAGACAAACGTCACGTTCATGTTATAAAATCTTTATTGATGTGTATGATACTAAACTTTTAAGTAGAGGAAACGCTTGTGTGTTAACAAGATGCTTGAAACGACTGTCAGCGGTGAGATATTTCTTTGGTTGAAGTGAAGGAATTTATTATTATTTGTTTGTTTTTACAAAGTTCTATGTTCAACATAAATTCACAAACACCTGTGATATCTAGCTATCTGCTGAGTAAACATTTAAGCACAATGCATTTCTTAACAGCAGTCCAGGGTAAACATCTGAATTCCAGACTAACAACATATTTTTGAAAACACATCTAAATTTCACATGTTTAAAAAGATCACCTGTTGCACAAATGAAGAGAAAATACCTCAAAGCCGGTCACATTTTAACCTCTACGGTACGCACATGTTCACAAAGCCTAGTGTTCAATCCCCTTTTTAGTAAGACGATGTACACAAGTATTAAAAAGAGAGAAATAAATCACAAGACAGATTTCATTAACACAGATGACCTTTTTTTTTTTTTTTTTTTTCTTTTTTTTTAACTGAAAAATCCCAGTGAGCAAAACTAGCTTGTTAAAAAGATAAAGTTCACTTGTACATTTTGTTGAGTACGATTGACATTATTTTGAATGCTTTATGCTATTTTGACTTCTCGGCTTACCAGACTGTAGTTAGGTTTCAGTGTTCACTTGTCAGGTTGCAACACTGGAATTCAAAGGCACAGCATTGAAGTTTTTTTTTTTTTTTTTTTTTTTTGTTTTTGTCTTCTCTACTAGCGGAACATTAGTAATTTAGAAAAAAGTAGTTTCTCAAAGTTTGATTACAGTACCCCCTCTCACATAATATATTTCACACTCTCCATTATCACACCTCTCTCCCAAACTGAAAATACGCCGCTCCGCGTTAACTTGTCACCCTTTTCGACAATTAAAGTTAGCTCCAAAGCATGACACCGCCCACTCTCGCCACCGGCCTCTGCAGAATCAGAGCACCTGTGGCTCCAGCTTGCCCTTGACTCCTGTTGGCACACTCTCAACTGGAGGGCAAAGAGGATGAAAAATGGCCACAGCAGAAGTCAATCATCTGTCTTCTGTCTTATCTTCAACTTTCTTCCACTTTTAAGTATCTGGTTCCATAGACTCACATATCACTTGCAAGAATATATATATTTTCAGTGTAGTTGGAGCGAGGGAAAGGACTTTTGGGCGTGACCTCACAACATAATTTTGACTGGTGAATGCGTAAAATGCAGCTGGTAATCATAAAACTTGACACTCGCTTCGCTTCCATGCAAACATCTGCAAGGTAAAGGCAATGTACGAGACGGTCAATGTGTATTTTGGCTTTTGGAAGGAGTGTATTTCGTCACAGTGAATGAATGCACTGGCCAATTAATGAGAAAACTGAGTAAACATTTCATCAGCCAAGGTAAGGATGTATGAACGAGAGAGACAGAGACAGCTTCCACATACCCAACAATTAAATCCAAAGAATTAAAAAAAAAGTAAATTAATTATATTTGGACAACTCCATAAGGTCGAGGTGGTTATTATAAATCACTTATGAATGGAGCTAAATGTGTAAACACACACCAAGCAGGTAATGTGCCTTCCAAAGAAAAACACAAAACGATTGCTAGGAGTTTACATTACAAAGATATTAAGTGGAGACAGATGGCCGCAGCAGGTGGAGTTCAAAGGTCGAAGATCGATTTGCGTCTCAACATCCGCTGCAGTTCTACTCTGCAATAATCACCTTCACACTTGTCATTTGGATTATCAAATAAGCACAAAAAAATTGTTAAAACAAATATGGACATTGATTAGAACAATTCCTGAGAACATTAGGATTATTTGAGAATTTTCACTACTTGCAGCCCAACAAGAATTAATTTCAAACAACCTGGAAAACACCTACAAGCTCACTGTGTATTTTTTAAGTGTCATTTGCAACTAATTGGCTGTTATTCTAAGGCAGGAACAAACCAACAGGAGGTCCTGGGGGATTGGATACGGGTATATAGTCACAAGCTTGGAAATAGTATTTTTAAGCAAAGGCCAAAGAATTCAGTAGACAGCCTCTTGTTCACCAATAAACAACCTTCAGGAGCTTTTCAGCGACAAACCAGATTCCAGCGCGCGCACAACCTAGCAACACACAGCCTTGATGGGCCATATGCACTTTTGCAAGATTTACTATTTTTCCAGGGGCAAAAAAAAAAACAAAAACACAAAGCAACAATGGCGTCGTTTGTCGTTCTTGCAGGAGAAGGAGAAGATGTGGAGGGGCAGACAAAGACAGGGGGGAGGAGATGCTTGGCCCAGAGCCCTGGAGATGATCTGAGGAGGTGGGCACCAGTCAGTGGGTCTGAGTTATGGGTTTGTTGCCGCAATGCTGTTTCTTTGAACAACCACCCCGCCCTCACCCCTTCCCCCCCACCCTCCTGCGGAGCCTAAGAAGCACCTGCACCAACTGGTTGTACTGGACTACAGTGACGGCCAGTTGGCCGAGGCAGCGGCGGTGATGGTTTGAAGAAGGTTGTGGCAGCTGGCCGAGGCTGGATGACATGACGTGTGCTTTTTAAGGGTTGTATGTAAAATGTGATAGGATGGATGAGAGGCTCGCACTGACGTGCACTAACGTAGAATCTTGATTAGGACACTGGCTCCACTGAGATCGTTGCTGTGGGGATCTGGGTCTCCACCGTGGCCTCAGCAGCACTTTTGTTTTTCTCCTGCTGCTGCTGCTGCTGCTGCTGCTGCTGCTGCTGCTGCTGCTCCTCCTCCACCTCCACCACCTCCTCCTCCTCTTCCTCGCCAACATCTTCCACGCTCTCTGGGACGGCCAGGCCGGCGCAGAGATCCGTCACCTCACACTCAACGCTCGCAGACTCTCCATTCATGGCCAGCTCGGCCTTCAAGCTCTCCGGGCTGGAGGGACTCTCCACCTCCGGAAGCTCCTCCTCACAAATCAACTCCTCCATGTGCACCTCAGCCAGGGGGATCTCCCCACTCATGATGCCCAGAGGAGGAATCTCCACGTGGGCCTCTTCGCTGGGTGAGACTATGTCCGGCGTGGGGGTCTCCCCATCTCTGACCTTCTTGACTTTAAAGACCATGGGAGGCACCATAAAATGGGAGGTTTTGGAGGACGGGCTCTTGGGATGGTTTGGGGTGAGGCTTTTCTTGATCTTCTCACGCTTCTCCGGCGGCACAATCTTGGTGGTGATCTGATTCACCTTCTTCTCGATGCTACGGCGCGAGAAGGCCTTCCTGATGCTGTCGACCTTCTTCAGACTGTCGCGCTTGAACTTGTCAGACCTCCTCTCCACTTTGAACGAGGCGCCGGCCTCCTCGCCCAGCTCGTCGTCGTCGACGTGATGCACTGCGAAGCTGCCGTCCTCATCAGACGACAGGCTGACGGTCTGCAGGGTCTCATCCCTGCAGCCGTCCGCGGAGCCCGTGACTGACGGGGCGACCATCGTGGACTCGGCATCGTACTGGCTTGGCAGCGGGGTTCTGAGGGAGTCCTTGACCATCACGGTGGAGGGTATCTCATTGTCCTCCTGGTGGGGGGAAAAAGACGGAGGGAAGAAGAGGGAGAAGTATTAGAAAGCCGCCCAATTTGCTTTAATTGGTCAAAATATATTTATTTTTACAGAATATATAATATGTGGCTGTCAGCATTCTCATAATCAATCAATCAATCAATCAAATTTTATTTATATAGCACCTTTCATACAAAGGCTTGCAACTCAAGGTGCTTAATCTCAATGCATTAACTGCGACGAGATTAAATACAATGTGCTAATTTTTCAAAATGCAATTTAATCGGAAGACTGATGTCCTCCCCGCCAGAGTGCTACGTTTCGACACTGCCTCCTGCTAACGCGAGCTGTGTTTATTGTGTGCAATTCACACTGCGGTGATGGTTTCAGCACCCACCAACATACTAAACTTCAAAACGATGTTGAATCGCGGCTAACTATGGAAAGGCAGAGATTAATCTCGATTAGATTCATTACGTAACCATCTGACGTCCCTAAAAGTATGCTGCTCCTCGCCAAGACGTTTCAAGTCTGTGTTTCTAAATGCAGAATGCGAGAAATGTTCGAAACCTTCAGTGGCGCCTCTGAATTAGTCACTCTGACGCACCGAGTGCCGACTAATCTCTCCTGACACGTTGGCTTGGGTTGCCCACGGAGGAGTGATCAGACCAGTCTCTGCACGCTCCTCCGCTTGTTGCCTCAGGAGGTCTGAACCATTCCCCCTCTCTCTGGAGGAGCCACACTCCTCTCGTCACGCTCTTACTTGCACTTTCTTTCCTGGTCGCGCGGCTTTCTGGGTTTTTGCACCCCAATAAAAGAACCCGCGGATGGTTACAGTAGATATTCAGACAGTCGTGCACAAAAAGGTGCACTTTGTTGGTCCTTTCGGCCTTTTGTTTCATCTCCGTGACTTCCTTTAAGCGCACAACAGAACCGCACAAAGGCCGACTGCACGCACTGAGGACTCATGAACTGGAGGTTTGGCCCTTATTGCCCCAAGTTCTTGACACTGAGGGGTGAGTCAAGAGTGCCGGTGCAGCCCGAGTCCCTTTCTGATTCCGTCACTAAAAACGCCTCAGTAGGAGCGAAGCTCGGAAAGGAGGCCACCACTGTGTGCATGAGCAGTTTGGAACATGTATGTATGCATGCATATATGTGTGTGTGTGTGTGTGTGTGTGTGTGTGTGTGTGTGCAGTACATATATAATACCCTCAAGATAATAACATAACATAACAGTGTCTGTGCCGCCTGCTGTTACTGTTGGAATGACAAACACGGTCTTACCGTGACATCGTGTTTGTCAGCGGCGACTCAACATTTCTGGACTTTATGACAGCGTCTCAAAAAAAGAAAAAAGAAAAAAGAAAGAAAAAATGCACGGCATCTCTAGGCGACATTTTTCTGGAGAGCTTAGAGGATACAGATGCCCCGAACGTGTCGAAGAAGTGTGTCATTAGCACATTCTCCAGCACTGGGCCAACCAGATGGTCTCATGCCTGCTGTCCACTCTTCACTCCTCGCCCGCCAAGCCAACGTTTGTGCGCACAAGAAGAGAAAAAAAAAAATGACGACGCCATTGTTCCCACTACTCACAAGCTGTCGTGCGTTGTGACTTTTGCGCAGTGGGTCAGTGGAGAGCATGAGAGCAGAGCCAATGTAGTTGGAGGTAAAAGTTAAGAAGGCAAAGTTACTAAGTAGCCTAATAAGCAGGAGGAGCTCATGTGTTGACGTTGTCTTCCTAGATGACAACCGCACCGACACACACACACACACACACACGCACATTGAATACACACCGTATGATACAAAGTCTATTTACTATATACCCAAAAGACGGCACAGTTGCAAATAGGGCAACAAATGTGTGAGTTTGAAGCCGTGACATCCACTTAAGCCTCCAGTTAGTCAGACGCCTCCACACAGGATTAAGAAAGAAAAATGCAACTGCACCCCCCTCAACTATGCAGCTACAGATCTAAAAAAAAAAAACACTTCCTGGCCTTTTCTTGATGAAGTTGCACACCAGAGGCGAGTCCGTCCACCCACCCACTGTTTTAACCGTGCAGAAAACCCCACCCCAGCCCCACCCCCCCTTCAGACACCGGATCACCTGACCTCTAGCGTGTGGGCGTGGCTCGCAGCTCAGGTGTGCACCAAACGTATGCGGTGGTTCAGTCTGCTGAAGGCTGCAAAAACCAAGCGTGTGATCAGACGGACGCCGGTCCGTCACCTTCGCTCCACTCTGCTGTAATTTGACGCCGTCATGTCTGAATGAGCAGGATGTGGATCCTAGAGCTGCTGCTGCTGCTGCTGCTGCTGCTGCTGCAGTGCCACACCCACGCTGACCGCGTGCAGTCAGCGACTCTGTGGATCAGCTTGCGCGCACAAGACCAATTATTTATCACGAGAAGAAGAAGAAGAGAAAGCGTTTGAGTGTTGAAGGTAATTTGGCTCGGCGGTGAACGGGTACTTTTCCAACCGGGTTCAGTGGAAAGGTATTTTTCCCCAGCCAGTAATCCTCTGATGGTTCTCTCTCGTAAGGGTTTCTGAATATCCGACGCGCACGCCTCCGACTCCAGTCTGGACATGCCCTCCAACTTTCTGCTGATATCATCGTCCCGCTGCTGCGGCGGGAGAATGTGGGAGGCAGCGTCACCGAAACTCAGATGCCTTCCAGGGAAAACTGAGGCCTGCCGTTTTATTGCAGTGCGCTAGCCCTGATCCTGATGGGTGGTAGATCCCTCGGAGCCGAGCCGGGAAAATCTCCCAGCACGGGGAAAAAAAAAATGTTTTGGCCTTGTGAACGCTTGTTTGAACCTGATGGGTGCAGCTCAAAGCGGTCCGAAGCGCGGCGACAGTGTTGATGTTTGATTAAACTGTCAGTGGTTCCAACCATCGAAGCTAATTGGGACGCGCTAATGGCCAAGTAAAAGTTAGCATGAGGGACTCATTACTGCCTGAATTTATCGTCCCTCTATGTTGCACACCTTCTATTTCTGGGCCTTCTCATTAAAATTCTTTTTTCTATGTTTGGCGAACCAAATGGTGAGAGAGAAAATTAGAGTGTCCTCAATTCAACTTCCAACAATCTTAGCGAGCGAGAGTCAACAGGATTTTCCAAAATACTCCTCAACTCAGGTCTGTCCTGTGTGTGTGTGTGTGTGTGTGTGTGTGTGTGTGTGTGGTGGTTCACTTTCTCACGCTCCTCTCCCGGGAACACTGTTAATTAATGTACTCTCAGAGCAGGCACTCATTATCCTCCGGGGGGGAATGTAGGAGTTTGTCTGTGTCTGTCAGTATTTTTCAAACAACTTTTTATTCATTTATTTATTTATTTATTTATTTGTTTGTTTGTTTTGAAGAAGTCGCTCCTCTACTGGAAACGACTGGACCGGATCAAACCAGCTAGCAGAGAACTCGTTTGGCAGGCAGCGTGTGCTGAGTGATCGAGGCTCCGTCTACCCTGCAAAGCATGCTGGGAGTTCCAGGGCTAATGCTGATGCCTACCTATTTCCCAGAGTGCCTTGCTCTATTCAAATGGAGATGGGGCTGGGAGATGAGGGAGTGGCAGGATTACCCCCCCCCCCACACACACACACACACACACACACACACACACACACACACACACACACACACACACACACACACACACACACACACACACACACCTGGAAGGGCTCCTGTGGACTTGTGTTACTGCTCATTGTGTAGTTGTAACACACACCCCTGTGGACTGATACTGAAAATGTTTCTCTTTCTGTCTCGCTGCTCTTATCCTGTTTCCTCCCTCTCTTGTTTTCCACCTTTCACAGTGATATGTGTGTGCATATATAAATATATATATACACATATATATGTATATATATATCCATGTCCTTGCACTGTAATTAGCCGGGTGACGCTGGTGGAACGAGGCCGTCTGACAGTCAGTGGTGCACGGACACGAAACAGGCAGAAGTGAAATCTGAATTGAAATCTTTGAAAGGTGGAAATTCTGCCAACTTCATAGTGGACGTATTGCTGTGATTGTTCTTCAACAAACGTGTTTGTTTGCGAAAGAAGCAGAGGGCCGACGAGCCAAACAACCTGAGTGAAAACAACACGACACGACAACACAACACGACACGACACAACACGACCGCGCCGGCTCGACATCCGCATGTGCGTCATTTCTCGCCGTCAACTTTTGAGTCCCGCGCTGCAAAAAGGAACCTGAAGGAAATCCATACGCCCGCATTGGAGGAAGTCTGGCGTGTGAACAACACAGCAATTACAGTCATTTTTTTTTATATAAGGCGGCAATTTGCAGGCATTGTGGTGACAAGGAGGCTGTTGAAGAAGAGAGAAGAAAAGCACTTTTTGGCTTTTGGAAAACTTCAGAAGACCACCCCCCCCCCCCCCCCCTCCTCCACCCACCCTGCTGACCTAACAGCCCACCAGGCTCCTGCTAGTTGAGAGTATTTGCCTTTGGTCATGTATGACATGCGGCTGCATTCTCTGAATTGCAGAGCAGGGCAGCCACTTTTCCAGCTCACCTCTGGCCTGGCCTGCTGGTTGAGTCCCCCCCCCACCACCACTCACTTCCTCCATCTGTGGATGGAGGAAGTAGGGAAAGGAAGGGAGGGAAGGAAACGGAACTCTGCTTTCTGTCACCGGCCAGTGACACGATGAACTCTCACTCCTGAGTTCTTTTACAGTGACAGAAGACCGAGGGTTCCGAGAGCACCGGAGAATTTCCACCTCACTGCATCGTGTTTATCTGATCGGCAAACTCAAGCTTCAAACGATGCCCTCTGGCTTAATGAGCGCCGCCTCTCTGAAAAAACATTTGCATGACATCGCAACCAACACGCAAAGGCAGCGTGTTTAGTGGCCCCTGCAGGGTTGTGTAATCATCGCACATCACAATAAGTGATTGACGGCCAGCGTCACGTGGATCCAGGAGCAGGAGCAGGAGCAGGAGCAGGAGCAGGAGCGGGAGCGGGAGCGGGAGCAGGAGCAGGGACAGGAGCAGGGGCAGGGGCAGGGAGCAGGGGCAGGGAGCAGGAGCAGGAGCAGGAGCAGGAGCAGGAGCAGGGGCGGGAGCATGGGCAGGGGCAGGGAGCATGGGCAGGGAGCAGGAGCAAGGGCAGGGAGCAGGAGCAGGAGCATGAGCAGGAGCAGGAGCAGGAGCGGGAGCATGGGCAGGAGCAGGAGCAGGGGCAGGGGCAGGAGCAGGGGCAGGAGCAGGAGCAGGGGCAGGGAGCAGGAGCAGGAGCAGGAGCAGGAGCTGGGGCAGGGAGCAGGAGCAGGAGCAGGAGCTGGGGCAGGGAGCAGGAGCAGGAGCAGGAGCAGGAGCAGGGGCAGGAGCAGGGGCCAGGAGCAGGGGCCAGGAGCAGGAGCAGGAGCAGGAGCTGGGGCAGGAGCAGGAGCAGGAGCAGGGGCAGGAGCGCCAACCTGCAGGGGCCCCGGCGACGGCGCTGAGCCGTTTGTTTCCCAGCGCTTCACATCCTGCACGCACTTTGTTTCCCAGGAGAAAAGTCATTCATCACAATCAGGCCCCACGGCTGACTGGCCCTCTTGTCACTTCCGCCTCCACCTCCACCACCACCACCACCACATTAGCCCCACAATACCTGCACCCCCCACATTATTCACCCCCCCTCACCCTCATCGCAGCCCCTCAACACATCCCAGAGTGTTTGCACGTCTCGATCCCTGCGTTATCTCCTCTGCAGCACAATTCCACAATCCGCCCGTCAAAAGTCATTGTTTGATAAAGTCGCCGCAAAGAAAAACAAAAACAACCAAACATTTTTTGGGTCACAATGTTTGTCGGGGTGAGGAGGTCACAGAAAGTGGGCGTCGTCGACAGGAGGAGCCAGGAAGTCGTCCTCTTATCTCAATGACATTCTGTGATTCTCCATGTTTCATTGAGAATCACAGGACATTGTTTCCCCCTCTTCCTGCCCACGCACGCTGCGGCCTCGGCCGGAGCAACTGCACGGACCTCATGGTTTTGTCCGACCTCCTCGGTTCCAAGTAACAGAGGTTGTGGGCAGCTTAAAAAAAAAAGAAATTGTATCGATCGGGCCAAGACTGGAATGAGCAGGTTCTAAACCCGCCGAGCGCAAGTCTTTCGCAACGTCCCGATGACGTGCCAGTCAAATCTACACGTGGCGGAACGTGCACTGACTTGGTGACCTGTCTGTGGACGGATCAACTCCGAAAAAACATTCCATTCAACTACTCAAACCTTTGAAAACTTTAAAAAAAGAAGCATGCTACACGCCCATTCCATTCCATTCCAATACTTATTTTTGTTTGGTTTTTGCTGCAAGGCAAACTCCTACTTGTCTTTGACGCGTGTCTCATTTGGCCACTAGCTGGCGCTGGTCATCCATCACTGGACTAGGACGAGAGAGGACGACGCTGCCGATGCCTCGATGCGCAGCGTCATTTCCTGGGGACGACCGCAGGACCGTTTGGATCTCCTAGAAGTCGTTGTTCACGCTCTGCAGCGTTTGTCACGTTGTCGGCGCTGTCGGAGGAGCTCCAAATACGAGGTTTTACCACTAGGTGTCACAGTTGTGCACTGCACATGGTGCAGGCACGTCGGTCGATGGTGCTTTATTATTAGTACCGTATTTTGTTGTTTTCTTTCCAATACAGTTCAGGCAAGATTCTTCAGCAGACTGGTTGTGTGGTGGCTTGTTGGCAGACGAGATCGACGTGAGTTAATGCGATCGCACAGCCGGCCCAGCGAGTGAACAAGATGCCAGTGCGTGACGACATTTTCTTTACCTGACGTTTCATGAGTTAAATATCGTTTACGTCGTGTTAATAAATCTCAGCTCCAGGCCACAGGAATAAATATTGTCTTTCAACGCACAAGCGTCAAAGCGACATTGTCGGAGCCTATTTCAATGATTAACGCGGCTTCTGATAAGTCGACTCCTGCATCCAACACGTCGGGGGTTGGCGAAGCTACAGGAGCCAGGAGCAAGTCACAGCACAGAGCAGCTTTCTGAGGTGAACTGTGCAAAAGCAGTGAGTGGCTCCGCCCCCTCGTCAATAACCCGAGGCCGGTGAGAAACATGCTAGCAATGCGCCCTTGGGCACTTTCGGCGGTGGAAGTGCGCGATGCTCGAGGAAGAGACGGCGCGAGGCTCCGCCCTCTCCCCAGCCGACACCTTCTTTTGTCTCGGCGAGCGCCGCTAGCGTGGACATTTTCAGTTGCACTGGAACAAAACAAAATAAATAAAAAAAAAAGTGTGCGTTGGGTCACCGCGGCGCTCAAAGAGTGGGAGCTTGTGTGGTAAGAAGGCGTGCGAGGACGAACACTCTCTGCGTTTGGGCCTTGCAGCAGCGGGCAGACCTGTCAAACCTGAATGTGGCATTAGCAAGCGGTGATGCCTCTTCCTGCACCCCAGCGGGCTGCCAGCGAGCAAACTCGCAAATAATCTCTTGTCCAAACGCGCCGCAGCGCTGAGGATCAACATGCATTTACCAAAGAGCCCAGCCGCCTCTCGTCCTCCTCCTCCTCGCTGCTCTCTCCACAGCGCTTCGCTTTCTGTCTGCCGGCATCAGGAACAGCACCAAACACAGGTGACTAAACATAATGCACCTGTTTTATTATGGACGCGCCTCCGGTCTTGCTACTGTAACGTGCAGCGATGCGAGTGTAAGCCGTGAGAAAATGTCACTTCCTCCCTTTGAAAGGCAAACAAACCTTGCAGAAACATGGATTAGCTGGAGAACAGCATCGTCAAAACACTGCAGTCACTGGCCTGCATGCTGGAGCTCACGAGACTGTTTGGGGTTTGTAGTTCTCACTGGGCTGCCGTTACTTTGAACATATAATCAGACCTAATAGAACTCCACAACATACAACATGTTATAATCCTACACGATACCTTTTTTATAAATGAGTCTCGGAGCGCCGCAGACCTCTTCTGTCCCCACAATAGCGACGCACAACCACAACCACATAAACAAACACACAGCAGTGTTGCGGTGAGTCCGTGTGCTGTGTGAAAAATCACCAACTTCAGCCGCTTGAACGAGCCACAACATCCTAGCAGCTTGCAGGATGTGATGACGTTGGTGCTCTCTGGAACGGCCACTTCCATTTCTCAGGCGCACACCCGTGCAACCTGCCCGTCTGAGATGCAACATCCAAGAAAAACTTAACCTCAGTGCGAGCACGGCGACCACCCCCCACCCCCCCCCCCCCTTCCCGTCCACATTCCAACAATAAGACAGACAGAAATCAAGTTTGGAAAAGCAGTTTGCTCGGCCCACTGTGGCAGCTGTGACCCTGCCAAAGCCTTTGCCTGCGGAACCTAAAGTGCTCCGAGTTAAAACGGGTTCAATGCCGACGAAGCGGATGCAAGCGACTCGCCTGCACTCTCCAAAGCAGGCCTGCTGCGCTGCGGGCTAGCAGGCAGGCGGTGCAGTGAATCAGCCGCCTGCTGCGACCTGCGGAGGCGGAGCGCGCCGCCAGCGGAGGACTGCGCACGCCGCCGCACCGAGCGCGCTCTGTAATTACGCTCAAATTACCCCCGAGCCTCTATTGTTTCGGAGCAGACAAGTTGAAAAGTGTTCTCCACTGCCGCTCAACTGCCAAAGCGCCCGGCCCACGCTTTGACTTGACGGCCTGCTCCTGCACCTAGAACCTAGAACCCCGACCTCCACCAGAATCCACCCGAGAAGGTCCACACTTGCACGAAGGTGTGAAAGTGTGGCGCACAGCTGCGTTCTTCTGAAGTAACGAGCATCCGCTTCATACAACAGTGACTAAACAAGCGTCGCATAGTGAATACACAGCTAGCACCTGGCAAAAAGCCCTTCTGCCAGTTTGGTCACCTCATTTAATTTGCAATTTTTTTTATTAAATTTTTTTTTTAATCATTTTTTTCCACATCATCACTCTGATGAAACCGCCGTGCTGCCTCTCTGATACGGCAGTGAATTTAGCCGCTCGGGGGGGGTGGAGACATTTAAGTCCGCCGCCTCAGAATGTGTGTGGGAAAAGTGCGTCCACTTCCTGCTGCCCGGGGGCGGGGCCTCCACCTCCAAGGCCTAACCTTTGGTCGAGTGTGGCTGTGCCGAGCTGCAGCTGCAGCGGCCGCTGAGAGGGAGTGGCAGCGGGCTGGACGCAAATCACACAGAACAATCCCCCCCCCCCTCTATCTTCTTTTTCAAACTTGGTATGACTTTATACGAGTCAAAAGAACGCAGGTTGGCCGGCGCCGTGTTTAGTTTGGCTCAGCGACGCTTTCTCTTGCCACACCGCGCGGCGCCGTATGAAAAAAATGTGTTAAGAATTCTCTGACAGTGTGCGAACGGCCCCGACTGCCACCGCTGCCACTGCGTGATTAGCAAACCAAAGGATCGACTGACCGAGCGGCAAAAGAAGCCAATCAGGAATCAGACCGCCCCCCCCACCCCCACCCCATGTCGTCGCTCCAGCTCAATTTAGCGCTGCGGCCGACTTGTTTGGCTGAGATGAAATTCCACCGTCGGATAAACAGATGGGGAGATTAGAAAGAAAAGGAGTGCACGTGAGTGATGTGTGTTGTGAGGAGCAGCGACATCCACTTTAATTCACATGAAGCCAAGAGAAAAAAAACACAGACTGGATGTTTCTGCCACTGATGATTCTGAAAACGCTAAGAATGAACCGACACACCAGCAGTCGTACTGGGAACTGGGTGTGTATTGTCGTGCGTGCCTGTGTGTGTGTGTGTGTGTGTGGGAGGGGCTGTGTGGAAACAGGAAAAGCACTGGCACACAAGAAACAAACAAACAAGGGCCCGAGCGGCGGCAATTAAGCCCTCGTTATGTCTCGTTATGCACAGGAAGTCAGCGGAGCGGCAGGCGGGCAGGCAGGGGATGGACGGACAGATGGACACACGGCGCCGTCATCTCTGACCCGGCGGTGGCTGGAGGCCCTTCAGAGCGCCGCAGCGCCGCAGCGCCGCAGCGCCACCCAGAAACCCTCATTGTTTCCGCCCGGCCTGCTGCGTACAGGCCCACGAGTGTTCGGGATGGATTTTGAATTTTTTTTTTTGTTCCAAACAACCGGTAGAGAGGGGAGGGGGGGCGAGGGGGAGGTTGCTGCTGCCACACACACACACACACACACACACACACACACACACACACACACACACACACAACCCGTGCAGGGGATCGGAAGGAACACTCGCTGGCTCTCACTCACACACCTGAGCCAACCCATTAGCATTAGCATTAGCATCAGCGCAGTGGCACAATGGGCAAGCTGCATGCACACACACACACACACACACACACACACGCAGCAGGGGCAGGTCCACCTGAGGCGCCCCTCCTCCTGCCCTCCCCCTCGGCTCCATCCACCAGCGTCAGGTGACAATCAGGTGAGTGGCTGATCACCACGGTGTGAGTTCAACTTTACAAGCCAACACACAACAACCTGGAGCTCTGGATACCTGAGCAGTGCAAAGGCACCGGACGTAAAGAAAAGAGAGAGAAGAAGGAGAAGGAGAAGAAGAAAGACAGCGGCAGCAGGAAACAGGAAGTTGCAGCCTGCAGCTCGGATTGTCCTGGTGACGCTCCTGGCTGTGTCAATACTGGCCTCGCCCCCTTTCTGTGACACACACACACACATAAACAAACACACACACACACACGCACGCACGAACACAGTGACGCGACCGTGTCGCGCAGCAACGGCACGACAAAGAAATTCAGCCTTTATTTGCTCAGCGTGACTCAAAGGTGAGAGGAGCCGCAGGAGGAGCCGCAGGAGGAGCTGCAGGAGGAGCTGCAGTCGCTCAGGCAGGTGGAGGGTGGAGGGGCTGACGGCCGAGCGAAAGGAAGGGGCGAGAAAGGGACCGGGGTGGGGGGAGGGGGGGCTACGTGGGGTCAGAGGTCACAGGTGCGATGTGACAGTCACCCAGGCTGAGCTTGCACGTCAGGCTGAATCATGACTGCAGGCTGTAAACAGATCCAGTCTGAGCGCTGCTGCATTATCCTGCCACTGCGTTCCCAGACACACCCTGCTGCTGCTGCTGCTGCTGCTGCTTACACACACACACACACACACACACACACACACACACACACACACACACACACACACACACACACACAGTGGAGTCGCAGTGGGCAAACTGAAGGATCTTAGCTGGACTTCAGACATTAAAGGGCCGATTCGCTGGTTTATTCGGCCACGTTGAGCTCCCACTTTGTGCAACAGTTGCGTTGCATTGCAGCCCTCTCTTGCCTTGTGATGCAGCGCAGCGTTTCAAACACACATTCAGCCTGCAGTGCAGCGACTTCCCGGAGCAGGTAAACCCGTCGCGTTACACAACCTCAGGCACACAACACAGTGTGACCACACCTTCGTGGAGACATTTTGGGCTGAACTCTCCCTTTAAGACCTGGTGCACCGACCAACCCTCCCATTAGCAGTGCAGGTGCAGCATATTTCCAGCCGCAGAGATCCTGGAGGCCTGTTTGACGAGTCTGAGGTGGTGAAAATATAATAATGCTGCTGCTGCTGCTGCTGCTGCTGCTGCTGCCTGGCACAGGGAAACACACCCTTCACTCGCTTCCGCCAGTCAAAGGTCCATGCAAACGAGGACTCTGATGCAAAAACACACGTTTAGTTTAATCAACCACCACCGAACTGATGAGGCGGGCAAACCAGAAAACACACATTCCTCTATTTCCCACAATGCACTTTGATTTTTTTTTCTGTCTTTTTCTTTTTTTTTTTTTCAAATCCTGTGCAAATCCAGGAATGCAGACACACACTGCAGCAGGATGACCTCACTTTGGGACTTAGTTAAGCTGACCGGCTAGTTCACACTAGTGATGCAGTGCTGGAGGTTGGTCTCAGTCTCCAGACCACTCTCTGAGGGTCTCGGCCTCCTCTCGGACTCGGACTCTCGACTCGGGATCCTTGATCAGGACCAGTGGAGACTCAGCCAACAACAGAGTGACACGATGATACCAGAGAAGAATCCAGCTGCTGCTGTTTCACGCTCTGCTGGTGACACCCAGAATGACACCCAGAGTGACACCCTGCCCCCTTATTCCTAGTTTATTAGTAAGTTGTTTTTTGAAAATATTTGGCGGAGCAGCAAAATGCTAGAGAGAATGATGAAAGACACCTTGCTGAAGGAGATGTTGCTGCTCCAGTGAGAAGCAAAGTGGAATTTAAAAAAAAGATTCTGGTCATTTGTTTGTGCTTTGTTGTTGTTTTTCTTTGCTATATTCAGTCTTGCTCTGGTCTCCATGCTCTCGATGACCTTCTGGTCTCCAGAAGGTCTTGGTCTGGGTTGGTTCGGTCTTACAACGCTAGTCCCCCACCCCCCCACCTCACCTGGAAGATGAGGACCTTGAAGTGGTTCCTCTTCAGCAGGTGGCTGTGGTTGGCCTCCAGCTTCTTCACCTGCACGCCCTGCTTGTCCAGCCGCTCGCGCACCCCCTTCAGGTGGTCGCTGACCTTGCGCGAGCGCTCCAGCAGCTTGTTGACGCTGTTGGAGGTGCCGACGTGCGTCTTGGAGAGGCGCGTGACGTCGCCCTGCACCACGCGCACGGCGCCCTCCAGGTCGGCCTGCCGCTGCTCCATGCGCTGCTGGTTGTCCTGCACCGCCTCCATCATGTTGACCAGCTTGTCCAGCAGCGCCACCACCGTGATGGCGCTCACCTGGCCGCGCTCGATGGGGCTGCCCGGCGCCGCCCCGGTGGGGCTGCCGGGGCTCTTGAAGCCCAGGCGGGACAGGGTGCCGGTGGGGGTCGGGGAGGAGGGCGCGGACGGGGCGGAGGCCGGGATGAGGATCTCCAGGGCGGCTTCGGCCTGCGGCGGCGGCGGCTGCGCGGCGGCGGCGGCGGCGGCGGCGGCGGCCTGGCTGCCGGGCTCGGTGCTGGCGCGGGACTCGGTGCGGGGCGCCTCTTCTTCCATGCTGCTAGACGGTCACAGGTGGCTTCTTCCGCTGCGCCTCGACTCGAGCCGTCGAAGAGAAAACTCGGCTGCTGAGAAGTTCTGCTGCCAAGTGAGGAGGGCGGGGCGCCGTTTTTTCTTCTTCTTTACTTCTCGGGAGTTGATCTGACATCCACGCCCCTGTCTGTCTGTCTCTCTCTCTCCCTCTCTCGCGCACACACAGTCTCTCACTCTGCGAACTTTCAGAACACCTCCCCGCTGAAAGAGGGAGGAGGGGCGAGTACATCGGGCCCATCCCTGCTGTGTTAGGTGTGTGTGTGTGTGTGTGTGTGTGTGTGTGTGTGTGTACGGGAATGTATCGTCGTCAGTTCAGTTCATCACTTTCAATTTCAATTTTATTTACAGGGCACATTTGTAAACAACCAAGTCGACCAAAGTGCCGTACAGAGATGAAAACCAAAGCAAACAAGTTAAAAGAAATCAAGCAAGGTTATAAGCGGCACTGAAGCGGCGAATGAAAGAGTGGTAGAAGCGCGGGAGAACGGGAGGGCTTTAAGGTTGGCTTGAGAAGAGTCAACAGAGGGCGAGGACCTGGTAAAACTGGGTCCTGCCTTCCACAGCTTGGGAGAAGCCACCGCTCTATCACCTTTTCCCTTGAGTCGAGTTCGTGGGGGTCGGTTCAGTGGCGGTCGTGCTCTTCGCCTGCAGCCATCAGTGACGTGATAGTTAATGCAACCCCTCAGTATGACACCATCGAGAATCACATTGCATCACCTTCATACAGGTGCCACAGTCGAGCAAAACTTTGTTTACGGAGCTTTTAAATCTATAATTAAGGCTAAAGTCACTGCTGAGTCAAATAAAAGGCAATTTTAAGATTCCTCAACAATCCTGTTTATGTTTAGCTGAAGCTGGACGTCTTAGTTGCGTCACATTTTCCCTTTCTTGTGGCAGTGTTGTATGTATCACCCCCTGTTAAATAAACATTCAAATAAATGAAGTTTTGATAAGTAAGTCCACCAACACTAAAGTTCTCCATTAAACTGCTCATTGTTGCCAATCTCTATGAGACCAACGAGACGATAGCGAAACAAACCATCAAACTAATTAATTATTACACAATTGAACACGTTGGTGCAGCTGCTGCGCCGATGCCTCACATTATTTACATTTTAAATTGCAGATGATTCTCGGTTCTCGGTGCTCGTCCAATCACAGGAGGCGTGTGTGTGACGTTCGGTGTAAAACCAGCGAGCTGGCCTTGGCGTCTCAGACCTCGAGATCTGATTGGCTGTCGCAACTGTCGGTGGTGTGTTCACTTACAGCCAACAGGAGCCTGCGATGTCGGTTCCGCTGGCCCAAGGCAGATTTCCTGGAACCTGACAACGCAAGCTCGCTGAAATATGATTGGATTAAAAACCACTGTAATACACAAGAGTGGTGGTGGAAGCAATGCCAACAAGCGTATATATCATATAAAGTTGGGATCATTATGGAGAAGAACTTTATAATCATATGAACGGGAGAATGTAGTGTTCTGAGTCAGATCCAGCCAGCAGAGGAGATCTGGCTGGCCCTGATTGGCCGCCACTGAGTCAGTGAGCAGAAGGTTCTGTTGAGGAGGAGGGTTTGTGATGAGGAAACAGGAAGTGCACGTCAGCCGGTGTTAATCATCACAAAAAAGTGTGTGTGTGCCAGTGTTAACACAAGCACCATGAGGAGCAGAGTCCATTTTTTTTAACGAGAGCAGCTCAGTTTTGTGACATCATTTTTTAGGGTGAAGGTTGACAGCAGGAGGTGAGCGTGAGATCAGCTGAGTTCAGGCTGCAGAGGAAAACAGATTTCTCTCTTCAAAGTGGCGACACACTCGTCTTCACAACTTCATCACATTTGCAGTCAAGCCTCGGGCTTCAGGTTGGACTCAGGCTGGGACTTGGACAGGAGAGTTTATCAGGCGGCACACAGTCGAGTGGGAGATGAAAGGAGACAAATGCGAGCAGGTGTGTAGCTTGTCGTGTGTGTGTTTTTTTGTTGTAGAAATATAGAACTTTATTGTCCGTCTTCAGTAAAAAAAAACAAAAACAGAAATTTGTCCTTGACACAGCTTAAAAAGAAAACCACTCAAGCACATTCACACAACTGCTGCGGCTGCTACTGTTGGTGTTGCTGCTGCTGCTACTGTTGGTGTTGCTGCTGCTGCTACTGTTGGTGTTGCTGCTGTTACTACTGCTGCTGCTGCTGCTGCTGCTGTTGTTACTGTTGCTGCGGCTGCTACTGTTGGTGTTGCTGCTGCGTCATCCGGCGGTGCTTTGACTCCTTGGCAAACTTCAACCAGAGCAAACACAAATCCAGGGTGTATAAAGAGGATAACACACAGAGCCAGCCACTCTTGTGTGTGTGTGTGTGTGTGTGTGTGTGTGTGTGTGTGTGTGTGTGTGTGTGTTGCAGCCCAGTGTTTCCTTCGACGGGCTGCAGGTTGAGATAAACAGGGCTGTATTTTTGTTGGGCGAAGGTCTGGGGGGCATCTGTGTCTTTTCCCATATGATTGCTCCCACCTCCCCTCCCTAATACACCCGCCCCTCCCTCCCAGCACATCCCCCACCCCCGCCCCCTTCTCCTGTTTTGCGGCCCGTGTGGTGTCACGGGGCACAGTGACACGCTGGCGTGGAAATCCCTGTTTCAACAATGTGAGCTCATCCTGGCGCTGGCACGGGGCCACGCCGCCTCATTCTCTCACCACCCCCCCGGCCTCTTTGTCACCGTGGGCGATCGAAGCTCCGCCCACTGCCAAGCCACCGAGGGAAGCGACCGCTTCCACAATCCATCGGACCGGTTTACCGAAAAGGGAAAACGCTGCTTTGGAATCTGCTGCAAAAATGAAAAAAACAAAAACAAGGCACTTTGTCTAAACGGCTCAGCGATGACTCGTGATTCTTAGTGACCTTTTAATGACCTTTCATTGCCTTCCTTGGCGACTGTCCTCTGTCTCTAATCGATACAAGCACAGCCTCAAACAGACCTTGGGCTTCCTAAATCCAGAGCAGGCCACGCCTCAGCAGAGTTCAGTGGCCACACGGTCCAAAAACACCAAACCTGCCAAAACACGCCGTCAAAACTGTTGATGGCAACAATCACACCATCGGTGAAGAGAGTTTTGGCTGCGTTTGACCAAGACACTGAAGCAGTCGATTGATTAAACTGATCCGGAAGGTGAATCTTCTGGACCACCTGGTTTCTTCCTCTTCTGTCTTTCCTTCAGGTTGGGATTGCAGAACTAAAGATCCTCCGCCGGGACGGTTTCAGCACAGTCTGTTGCTTTGTTCCGGTTGCTGAACTGGCTGCTGCAACATTGATTTTATTTTGAAGGATACCATTAGGCCGTTTCAGCCCCCTGCAGGACAGCAGAGGCACTGCAATCCCCGCTTGTGCTTTGAGTGGCCGTATGAGCAGAATGACAAGGAAATAAAATCATCAAAGGCAGGGATTTTTTTTTAAGCACAGACGCACGCACGCACGCACACACACACACACACACACCCACACACACACACTGACCCTCCAGTCTTTGAGTGTTTGGGGAAGGGCTCTCCCTCCCTCCCTCCCTCCCTCCCTGGTGGAACATCCTGGCTCTTTGGGGTCGCCTGCTCTGTGATCTTCAAAGCCGTTGCTCGGCCGCTCGGCCGGCTGGAGAGGAAGTGCGAGCTGCTCACTTCACCCGCTGAGGAAAATCCAGCGTGCGCGTGATTTGCACCCCCCCCCTCCCCACGGCTTGTTCACCGTCGCACCACGGAGACACACACTCAGTCAACATGGAGGAGCGACCCGCCACTCCTGACCTTTGACCTTTCCCACTTTCACCGTGGGGACGGTGCCACCATCCTGTCAAGTTTTCCGACCGACCGTTTTAGACCTTTTTCTTCCTGCCCTTTGTGACATCATCGACTTTCCTGAATTCCTGCAGTGTGGAAATCCACGTGGAGTCAAATCCACCCTGGCGGCGTCGACAGCAACACACGTGTCCCTTGCATGTGGACGAAGTCCAGAGGAAAAAAAAAAACCCTCCCATCTTTTGCCTTTTTTGCATTTTCCACTTTTCAAACTGGACTCTTTGTGATGTCACAAGGGGAGCTGACACCGCGTCATCCCCTTGTTTCGGTCTCATTCCAAACATGTGGCAGGTCCAGCAAAGCGTCAGCAGGAGGCTGTAAACAGCGGGTTAACGATAATGAACACATAAGAATGAGCAGAATGTGGAAATCGCCTCTTCTCAAAACTCAAGGACAAACAAACCCACTGGAGCTTTATGGCTGAAACCTAGCGGATTGCTCTCTAGGGGTCGAGGACTGGAAGTGCAGGGCCTGACTAGCGCTAGTTGGCGTTGGACCACTGCGAAGCTCTAAACTACTGAACTACAGCCAAGAGTTATTTTTCTTAAACAGTATTATTGGCCATAATTACTGTCTTTATCTCCATTCATCCACTTCTTACATATTCATTTCCGCCTGCAGTCACATGAGACACACACACACACACACACACACACACACACACACACACACACACACACACACACACACACACACACACACACACACACACACACACACACACACACACACACACTGCTGTTTCTGTGTTTTTCTTTGGTCCTCACTCTTTAGCCAGTGGGGATTCATTTCATTTATATCTTTATTTATTTATTGTCTATGTATGTTTTTGTACTGGTGTTTGTTTTTGTAAAAGCCTGCAGAAAAACCATTTATTTCCTCCTGGATTGGGACGAAGCCTCAGCGTCAAGTCTGAAGCGGAAGTTAAAACAAAACCCAGTTTTGCTCAGAAATCGGTCCTGAGAGTAAATAAAAATCCCTCCAGTGAGCGAAGACTTGATCGCTGCTGCCAAAGAAACATCAATCAGCTCGTAATTCTTCTATTATCCCCCCCCAGCCAACGTGTCAGTGCAGAATTTTTCTGTTGTATTCCTGGGAAAGCTTCCTGCTGCTGCTTTAGAAAGAGGTGCGGTCGGTCGGTCGGACCGTTGGCTGCTGGGGAAACCGTCTGGATGGATGACAGATTTTTTTTCATGTTTGTCAAACAAGTTTGTTGAAAGTACAGCAGATGTAAAAAAAAAAAAAAGAAAAAAAAAGAAAAAATCAACTTATTTTTATCTTTACTTGAAGGCATCAGGAACAAACACACAAAGTGTGTGTAGGTTTATGTGTGTTTGTGTGTGTGTGTGTGTGTGTGTGTGTGTGTGTGTGTGATGCCCCCAGGTCACCTGACTGCTGCTTTTGGCGGGCGGCTCAGCCCAGATCAGCGTCTCCAGGGCGGGAACCACACAAAGAGCAGCAGCTCACCTGCACAGACTTGTCTTTCATTTCCCTCCCAACCATCTTGCCATAATCCTCAGTTTTCATCTCGGCCGGCTGGGTCTGCTGCTGTGATGAGGAGGTTCTGGGCCCGGCCCGCCGTGCTGCTGTCTGGAGGTGGTTGAGCAGACGGAGGAATGCGGATGAGAGGTTTTGTTGCAGACCTCACTGGGACGTTAATGACGGTTTGTGACACAGACGCAGACGTGATGCCACGACGACGCAGGAAGGGAAAAGAACTCCGGTGCAGCCTGCATGTTTCTCTTCTCCTCACAGCAGGTGTGAGTGTGAGGCTGCGGCAGGATGTGCGTGTTGATGGGTTGAAAGATCCGGAGTTTTCACCACTGAGCTACACAAAAAACACAGGGAAAAAACAAAAAACAATGAAAAACAGATAGGAAGCGAGAGGGATTCTTAACCACATCTCTGTCATGTGACTACATTCTGAGTCATGTGACTAGTGAGTCCTACTCTATAAATGGTTAGACGTTCTGCTCAGGGGGGGAATCTTGATGTCACATCCAGCAGCAGCAGCAGCAGCAGCAGCAGCAGTAGCAGCAGGAGGAGGAGGTCTCCAGTTGGTTGCAGCGCCACCGTGTGGCCTGGATGTTCCCGCCCGCTCAAATAAATTTGATCGCATTCAAAATGACGATGGCTACATTGCTTTTAAAGCACCTAGGGGAAAAAAACACAAACACTGGTGGTGACGGACGGACGAGGCTGTGATGGCTTCTCCTTTTTTTCCTCTCCTCAACTAAACGAAAGTCAGTTTTAATTTTTCCAAACGACTCACCTGCTCTCTGGTATCACCGCCGCCCGCCGCTCCTCTCTCCTCAGCTAATATCAGCTAAACGCTCCAGCGTCACCTCTTCCATTTGCGGTGCTCGTTACTACTGCGGATGACGCGATGGATGCGTTTGATTGGTGCGTTGGGGCGGAGCGGGGTGGGCGGAGCCAAATGTTTGGCCGGGCAGTGCGAGGGAGGTGGCGGCCGGTTCGCCGTTAAATCAAAAGGCCCCTGCAGCGTGAAAATGGCTCCCTGAGACCAAAACAGATGGTGGCGGATCTTTAAATGACCCATTTTGGCGAAGCAGCGTGTGTTCGACTCCCGACTCACCCGCCGGGTTCACACTGGCGGCCTTGCTGTGTGTGTGTTTTCCACGGGGTGTCATTATAGCGGCGCTATCAATTCCAACCTTAATGGGTCAATTTGGCGAGTTGAGCTTAACACACTTAAAACTGAGGGCGTGTGTGTTTTTGTGTATGTGTGTGTGTGTGTGGAGACTCGGCCCAGCAGCACCATCACTTTTTTTTTTCTCTCTCTTTCCAACCAATCGGCCAAAACAGCCCAGCAGAACCATCCCAGGTGCAATTTGCTGATTGTAAAAATGACAGTGAGGCTTCCCGGGCCGACAACTCAGCGTGAACCTTCTACTAGAGTGTGTGTGTGTGTGTGTGATTTCCTGAAGGACACAACCACGACCACACGCCCTGAGATAAAATTGGTTTGATTTTGAAGGTTATTTTCCTCTCCTCCTGTCACATCGCTGCATTTTAAACTTCATTAGCATGCAGAATTACGTCTTCAATGCGGCACACAGAAAAAACAAGAAGCGAGGCTGTGGGTTCAAACCTGAAGTGTTGAGCGCTGGCTAAATGGAGAGAGGTGCATTTCTGAGCTGCAGTGTCAGATTCCAGACTGAGGTGCTGCTGCTGCGTACCTTGGGAATGTGTTTGAAGGAATCACTTCAGTTGACTCACAGTGAAAACAGGGCAAATGTGCACCTAATCATAGAGAGACAGTTGTTATTTTGGGCTGGAATTTTGGAGAGAAATGTAAAAAAAAAAGAAAAAAAAGGGGGAAAAAGCATCGCTTGCTTTACTTGTTGCTGTTTGATACTCACGTCTTGTTTGTCGAACAGCGGCTCTTTGTTCGGCTTTCTTGGTGCAACAATCACTGTTTATCTCCTCTTTCATTCACCGACAACCTTCCAGCACCCTGTGCCGCTAAACAGCAACCAGCAGTGAATAGACTCAGTTAGATGCTAATGCTAGCCTGTTAGCAGCCTGATCTGAGCCGTGATTTCCAGCCTGAAAACAGCCACATGACAGAGAGCGTGTGTCGTTTGCCTTGGCAACATCAGCATGTGTTTCCTGGTAAAGCTCTTTAAATTGAATTGAATTGAATGGAAACAAATATGACAGAGAAACGAGCTTCCAGCTGCAGTATCTGGTGTTGACTTCCGATCTTTCTTCTGTCACTTCCGGGTTTGCCCAGTGGAGGCCCGCAGCTGAGCTGGCACCGCTCATGGAGGCCGTTGCATGCTGGTTTGTTGCGCTTGTGGGGGTGCGAAACGGCGACACCTAGCGGTGAAATACTTTTATTTTTATTTTTACATAACGCTGTCTCATTAAAGGTGAAACTGTTCCACGCACTCGCGCGCACACACTGTAAATTCAACATTCCTGACGCTCAGAAAGTCAGACGTTCACGTCCTCCTTGTTGTCCTTGTTGGACTGTGAGTCCAGGCGGCAGCAGGACGAGACAGGAACAGACCACCCTTACTGGGTTTACTGGGAGTTACGGGTCGACCAGAAATAAACAATGAAGATTCCCCACCAGTCTCCCAATTCATTATTTCATAACGAAAGAATTGTGATGGAATCTTTTATTTCAGATAATATAACAAGTCTGTTTACATCCATGTGCTTCACACACACACAAACAGAAAAAAAAAAATGTTTCATATAATACTAGAAAATTCTTCAATGAATAAACATATTCTAACGCATAAATAAATCTGCATTCAATATTGCAAAACGTCTGTACTACATTGCAGTTGTAACATATTTAGCATTTTCAGCCAAGCACATTTTAATCGTGGAATATTTTAAGTATATTAATCCAACCGTCCTTCCTTTAGTGCGGTGGTTCAATATTGCAATGCTGAAGGACAACACTAAAATGTTCACAGCGCTGCAAATGATCTCCAGTCAATTTCTTATACGCAATTATTTTCTTTCCCTTTTTCTCACTTGGAGAAATTCTTGGGTCGATTAACAACATTGTGGGAAAGAGGAGGAATTGATTTGGGTCTGAAAAGTTACTTCGTTGATGGAGGAATTTTAGCAGCCCTTCAGCAGATTAGCCTGACCGAGAGCCGGGCAGCACATCCACTTCCACTTATCAGCATTTTTACAGTCAGTGATTGACTGTCTGGGATTAGTACTCCGGCGGCTGCGCTCGGATCAAAATGCACGCGCCATCAAGGTTCCAAAATCATCAGCAGTCACATCTCCTACTAAACCCAGCCTCACAGTGATGTGGGCTGTCCTCCCACATGGTTCCTGATATTTTACTCCGTTTGGAGCCATCAGGGAGGGAAATCAAAGATTCTCCCAGGTACTGAAGTAACATCAGGGTCCAAGCTGGAGCAGGTTGCAGGTCAAACTACAAGGTCACTACACTGGAAAAAAAAAACCCCATATGTGAACAAACATTTCTGTGCTCTTAAAATACAAATCTATCAATGTGTAGCAGCTCATCAGGTTGAGACTTAACTCTTGCAACAAATGTATGCTTTATGCTTCTGGGATCCCAACTATGGAGGTGCATTGTGGGAGCTGAAGTTCACCATGGCTCGGACTTTTAACATCGCTCGCACTTTTAACAAACGTCATAAACTACAACCGTACCCTGGCAACAAACAATTCCTGACATTCTGAACCAATATCCCGATCTCACTTCAGGTTCCGAGTTCTTCCACCGAGAGAGAGAAAAAAAAGGGTCGTTGTCGGCAGGATTCGAACCTGCGCGGGGAGACCCCAATGGATTTCTAGTCCATCGCCTTAACCACTCGGCCACGACAACACATTGGCAATAATGCGCTCGTGGGAAATTGTAGGCAACGAAGCGATGATTTCGGTAACGTCCTGAAATAGTTTCTTGCACAATAAATTAATTTCCATTGAGGTCCGAACATATCCGAACCTTTTCCCAACAGGTCCGAACAAGTCGTAACAATGCCACGCGACGTAGGAAGGAGCGGGGTGATCTTTTTAGTATGTCGGCCATGTTTTTCACTGCATGACAGCCGAACACAAACACCGCGAATAAAGGTTGGGAAATGTGGTTAATACTCATAAAAGTAACGACATGTATAGGACGAATGTTAAACCATGTGACGAAGCAGTGTAGGATCTAATTTACCGTCATGTTAGCGCATAATTCAACTTGTATTTCAACTTTCTTGTTAGGTAGCCGTTTTGCTAACGGAGCTTCTGCCTGGAATGGCTTGGCTGTACATATACTAGCACTGCGTGGCGACGGTGGGGATATTGCTGTTATGACAGAATCAGAAGACCAATGTTAACTTATGTATTTGTTTATTTGCCGTATAAACTCTGCCGATATCTCGGGAAAAGCCTTAAGATATGTAATAATTGTGCCAAGTTTCATTGTCCGTCAGTCGAATAGTCATTTATTGGCTATCTGTTGCAAATGCTCCTTTCCGGTAATGGAGCCTGGTTGTGTTTGAGCGGAGCAGGATGGACTCCACCATCCTCATTGTGTATCCCCCCCCATAGAGTCTATCTTTACTCCGATGACAAAGCCAGCCTTCTTGACAAGCTTATCCAGCCTCATTGCTTTTTTTCCTAAACTTCCTCCCCAGCAGATTGCAGCATAAAATAAAGCACTTGCAACCACAGACTTATAAAACATCTGCAGCATCTGAATACAGATGTGTGCTTCCCAAGGAAAAACAGGCGGCTCTGCCCTTTTTGGTAGAGTGCATCTTTGTTAACAGACCAGTCCAACTTGTTATCAAGGTAAACACCTGGATACTTATAGGTGGCTCGATGTCCACTCCACAAGAGTTCACTTGCTGAAGGGAGGGCTTGGACCTTTGGAATTCCATGATCATTTCTTTGTCTTTGCGGTGTTCGGTATGAGGATTTTGTGAGTCACTGGAGTTTTTTTTATTTATTATTATTATTTTTTGGAATCAAATCCCTAGATTCCTGTCCATTCCTAATTCGTGCCACAATAGCATTGTCATCCGAGTATTTCTGGATGTGGCAGGACTCAAGAGTTGTATTTTAACTTTAAAGGTTTTCTCCCGACTGAACAGTGAAGAAAGACGATCGCTGCTTAAACTCACCTGCATTTTAACAACCATTCTGGACAGCAAACAAACGTCAACAAACAAAAGCACAAGAACTACGGCTTCTGCGATTCACACCGTTCAATAGAAACACCTGCAAATCGCAACTGTACTTTGTTGGAATTTCAGAAATATGGCATTATTTTGCGAAAAACTGTGGTGGGAACGTAGCTCCTGTCCTAGTGATGTGTGTGTGAGTGTTGTGTTGTGTGTGAGTGTGTGCGTGCGTGCAACATGGCTTTGTCACAAACAAAAGTCAGAATCGGCTGGTAACACTTTGTGATATAAATTATTTATTTACATTTACAGAAAAATGACCCCATCAAGACAATGTAGTAATAATAACTATTGGAAATAGAACCCGACATACAGAAGCCGACGTGGTCGTCGCGACCCGACAGAGAGCTCTATAGTAACACTGCGCCCCCTGCCAGAGGTCTCCTAAAACACAAAGTGCAAGGCATCACGTGTAGCCCCACCCCCCGCCCCGCCCCGCCCCCCACCCACCCTCCCTCCCGGACAGACAGAACAGCTCAGTTTAAGCCCCGCCCAGCCCAGCCCCGCCCACCCTGCTGTTCGCTACCCCCCCACACACCTCCCCCCCCATCTGTTTTAACTCCTCATCTAGAAACAAGAGACACAGGCTAGCCCACCTCTAGCAAACCTCACGTCTAACACACACACACACACACACACACACACACACACACACACACTCGCGGTACTCGGACCCCTTGCCCCCTCCTCCCATGGTTCTGGGGAAAACAAACAAACCAATAGAGGAACCCTGGGCCCAAGTGACAAAGTGCAGGAGACACATGGGGGCGCTGTGGCGGCGTCTGATGATGTCACTGTGATTGATCATCAGCGTTTGGCTGCTGCCAGCTCTGTCTCTGTGGAGCCACCGCCCCCCACCCCCACCACCCCCAGGAGGCTCTGCCAGTTGGTACTGGGAGGCCGGGTGGGTGAGGGGGTGGGGGAGTCAGGAGGGGGAGAGTTCCCAGGGTTGGCCTACAGCGGTGGTGGTGGTGGTGGTGGTAGGGCAGGGGGGGGCGAGGGGGAGGGGTCACCAGTCCAGGGGGGCGTGGCCTCAGATCAGCCGGGTGGAGGCTCGCATGGTGTTCTCTGTGCTGAAGTGGACGTTGTTCTGCTTCTGCCGGTTGATCCTGTTGGTGCGCGGGCACTTCCTGTCCGGGACGGAGAGGAGACGCAGGGTTACAACAACCAAGTGACAACATGCACGACTGTTCTGACTTTCCTCTCCTCCTCCTGACAGCTGCTCTCTCTCTCTCTCTCTCTCTCTCTTGGTTTCTCCTCCCCCTCTTCCCCTCCTCCCGCCTCCCCCTCATGATCGGAGCCGTTTATCCTCAAGCCAAACACTTGCACCATCTTTTATTAAAGGTCATAACTGGCTGCCGTCGGCCTCGAGCATGGACACCCCTAGTCTGAACACACACAAGTGTGTGTGTCTGTGTGTGTGTGTCCAAATCTTGAAGCCTTTTCCACACTCACTCACTCTCTCACACACACACACACACACACGAGTGTGTATCCATCCTGTGCAGCCTATATATCCTTGCACACTCACACACACTCCATGCTGTTTTGTATGCATGAGCTCACCGGTGTGTGTGTGTGTGTGTGTGTGTGTGTGTGTGTGTATGCACGTGTGTGCGCCTCACCTGGTGATGCAGAGCACCACCACGCAGATGATGACCACCTGCAGGGCCCCGATGATGGAGGCGATGAGGACGTAGTGCAGTTTGCCCGAACCTGGAACCACGTAGAGCACGTTGTACTCTTTGATGTCGCACTGAGGGCCTCTGAAGCCCGAGTGGCAGCTGGGATCACGCACACACACACACACACACACACACACACACACACACACACACACACACACACAGAGGGAAGAGAAAGAGACGGGTTCATTACTGGGCTGTTCCTGGCTGGCTGTGTTTGCCTCGTCGCCGCCGCTCTTCAGATGAACACGGCCGATAAGCCAGACGAGCGACGCCGACTCGCTGCTGCGTTCAAGCAGCTAATGAATGAAAGTGTGTCACCGCTGCCGCCGCTGCTGCTGCTGCTGCTGCTGCTGCTGCTGCTGCTGCTGCTCCACTCCTGTTCAGCAGTGCTGCAGCACTCATCGAGCCACAGTAGAAGAAGGAGGAGGAGGAGAACCAATGGTATGCAATGTAGAGTGTAATCACCGCGTCTGGCGACACTTTGCTTTGTCTGAACACCCATAATGCACCACGGCAGTGGTAGTGACAGCGCCGAGGTGGCAGCAGGCTGTGGAATGCGACCACATGGTTGCAGCTTCATTATGAGTGACAACAAACGTGAACGTCTTAACGTCTGCGACTTCGCGGTGGATGTGAGTTTATGACACACGCGCACACACACACACATACACACACACAGGCACGCACACACACACACACACACACACTGCAGGACGGAGGGAAGGCTTCCTGTGACACGAGCAGCTGCAGCCTTGTTGCAGCTGTTTAAATCTCCTCTGCCAAGGACGTCGGCCGCATTTCTTACTTTCAAGCGAAACTCAACAGGATTTTACAAGAGAGGAGCTGCGAGTCCAGCACATCCATCTATCTCTCTATCTCTCTATCTCTCCATCCATCCATCCATCTATCCATCTATCTATCTATCTATCTATCTATCTATCTATCTATCTATCTATCTATCTGTCTGTCTGTCTGTCTATCTATCTATCTATCTATCTATCTATCTATCCATCTATCGATCCATCTATCCATCTATCCATCCATCTATCCATCTATCCATCTATCCATCTATCTATATTATTCCTCCATCTGTCAGAGTTTTTGAAATGAGAACCCCTTGCTGTGGTGGTGTCACAGTGAATCAACAGGTACAGCTGACAAACCAGAGGAGCAGTTTCAAACATGAGGTCTTGGACAACACAGAGAAAAAAAATAAACATGATTTTTTCCCCTCCCTTGAGATGCAGTCACCGGCCGCGTTTCCATGACAGTTTTTCTCAAAATAAAACAGATATTTTATTTTTTATTTCATTTCGACAAAGCACAATTGCAGTGTGCAGGCACTGGTCAGTCAACTGGTCACGTGGACCCCGTACGTCACGTCCGCTGACGTGTAAATGCCAAAAAAGTGTTTCCATGACACTTGCGATATACCCCTACATTAATACGTGTGAAAAACCACCCCATGAGAGCGTCCAAACCTTTTAGCCATACATATGGCCATATTTAGGGTCTCGCTCAATCCTCGGGTGATGGAAACGCAGCTACTGTCTGAAGAATCCCTCTGAAAAGGCAGAGTGGATTTTCTTTTCTTTTTTTTTTTTTTTTTTTAACATGTAATTGGTGTGAAGGTGGGTTGGTGCCAGCAGTGACACAGTGAGTGAGTGAGAGAGCGCTGGAGGACTGAGAGACTAATGGAGGTGACCTCTGACCTCTGAGAGGAGCTGAAATGGTTCCCTGTCCACTCTTCCTCTCCACACTTCCTCCGTCTCCTGGGAGGTTATTACCCACAAACACCTGCACACCCGTACATGGTGGCACACACACACACACACACACACACACACACACACACACACACACACACACTCCAGGATGAACACGCCGTACTTGGCCCGAGCGCCGCATTTCCTTCCTTTGTTAGGATACTCACACACAACCTGCGGGTCTTCCGCTGACCACCAGGGGGCAGCAAAGATATTTCACACTGCCTGCTCTGCGGCCGCTGCTACTGTATATGCAAAGAGCGTGTGTGGCTGTGCAGCAGGGACCAACAATGGACCATCCGCAGCACGCACTGTGTGTGTGTGTGTGTGTGTGTGTGAGGTGGTGGATTCAGTTTCATTCTCTTTTAGTATTTTTGCTCTTTGTGTTGCTTGTGTTTGTTTGCTGCTACTGCTAATCTGAGGACGTGTCTGCACTTTCTGCTGCGCCCGCTGTTCTGCACCAGCTCGCAGTGTGTGAGCGGTGCTTTTTGTGTGTGTGTGTGTGTGTTTTTTTTTTTTTTGCATTTTTGTTGCACTCGTGCCCTGGATTCTAAACAGAGAGGTCAGACGAGGCGAGGACGAAGCGCCTGGGCGTCGGGATGGTGGAGATCCCTCAAACCAGCAGGTTACCCTGTGAGTGAAAAAACGGAAGCAACTGAAAATAACTTTGTGCTAAAAAAAAATTACAATAAAATAAAGAAATTACAATTGCTGGTAGCTCCAGCTGCAGCCGTTAAAGTTGTGCGATGGTTAATGAGTGCAGAGGGATTCGCATTCCGAGGAAGACGACATCCTACCTCAGTGAACAGATGCTACAGCGGCCAGACCGACACACCTTCTTTCTTTTAGTTTGACCATAATTATTCATGAGGCAACGGCTGCCAGGAGCCTCCCTGCAGCACAGACAACACTTACAGGTGCCATTCTCCCTCTCACAGGCCAATGAATCATCAGAAAAAGAAAGAAAACAGATTTGAAAAAGGATTGTTTTCTAGAAGAAAGAAGCCACATGGCGTCGCTTTAATATGTTTTGAGGCTGGAAGCAGGAATTAATAAAACGCTTGTCACTCACTGACGGCAGCATGACGGTGTGTTTCCAGCCGAGCATTATCATTAGCAGATAGATGACAGTGTGTGCGTGGGACGTCGAGATAAAATCACGAGAGTGAAACTTGTGAGAGGGGGGAACAGCGGTGAGCAGCAGCAGCAACAGCAGCAGCAGCAGCAGCAGCAGCAGCAGCAGCAGCAGCAGCAGCAGCAGCAGCAGCAGCACCCATGCTCCAGCTCTCCTTCGTGCGAGATAAACCAGGCTGATTAGAAAACACAGGGCCGAGAAATGCCAAGAAATTGCTGAATTTCACAAGTGATTAGCTATCTGGCGCTACGCTCTGTCTGCTGGTGTCTGCAGATTAGAGAGCCAGGAGCACGGTGACCATCAGCAGAGGTGGAGTGGGAAAGAAAAGAAAAAGAAGAAGAAGAAGAAGGAGGAGGAGGGGGAGAAGAAGAAGGTGTGGTCCGAGGTCTCTGGCTTCACTCTGGATGTTTCTGAAGTCTGGAACACAGCAGCTGCTAATGACTGGACACTTTCTACATGATGAATCTGTGTAGTGTCGCCCATAATTAGCTGCTTCAGAAGTAAAGGCCAGTTGATTTTTGGCTTTTTAATGAGCAACTGTGGTGTACAGGACAAATGCGACTCTATGGTTTGGGTACTTTATATAATTAAAGACTTGAAAAAGTCAAAACAATATATTAACATTGCATTTGCATTCATTTCTATTATTATTACTTCTATTTAGTGACCAGCAGGGGGAGACTCCAATGTGTTACAATGACAGATGTATTAAAAGAACTGGATAGCAGACGCCACTGTGGCGCCCTTTCATTTTGCGTTTGAGTCGGTTGTCAACCCTCTTTAATTTTGTGGTATGTTGGAGTTTTTGACTGCAGTACCTCCAGTGGCCACTGGGAAAAAAAGCGAAATCTGGTATCCAGTTCTTAATACATGCACTTTTCCAAGACCAAACCATAAAAATGTAACCTCCTCTTCGAACGTCCCAGTGATATTTTACCTGCAGGACGGCTGAGCCAGGAGGTTGGGGAACTGGCAGTCTCCATGCACGCAGTAGTTCTTGTAGTCGTCTGGACAGGGGAAGGAGCGGCTGCGGGCCAGCGGGTCCTCTTTCACCACTAGCAGACACACAACAAACACACACAGGCACACAAAGCCTCATAAAAACCTGGAACTTCTGATTTCAGGGTCAATTCTCATATGAAGACATGGGCAGTGTGCCGGGGGGGGGGGGGGGGGAGCCTGTGGAAAGCAGCGGCAGCCTCACCTGAGACGTCGGTGTGCGGCAGGTGCACGTCTCCAACTTTGGTGCCAGTCACTGGAGGAAGGAGACACAGGAGATTGAAACCCAGCGCAACCTGTTCACCTGCTGCAGGCAGCGGAGCTCCAGCCAGGTGAAGCACACTGGTGGAGTTCAGCTGAACTACTGAACTACTGGAAACAGGTGAGAGCAGTTTGGAGCCACGTTCTGTGTGAACCTCTGAACTCTGTGAGTGTAAATATCGGCCATTCAAATCTCTTCACTCTTATATTTCTTTGCTATAATCAAAGAAAAGAAAAAAAAAATTTCAAATCAAATGTACATATAATTCCTCAATAAACAGCAAGACTCAAGAAAACCAGGTCAGTGATATTGACTCAGAACAGAATTGAGATCGAAGAAACATCCCCACATTTAAGACACGTATTTAAAAATAATCAGTGAGGGGAGGAAAAATGATTTTTTTTCAATGAAAAATAGCTTCTGCTCTTGAACATTATTCAGCCGTCAAAGATTTAATCACTTTTTTTTTTTTTAAGACTGCAGCCTGCAGAACGCTTTTTTTTTCTATCTTCCTCTGCCATCTTCTCTCCAAATTCCATTTTCTAACTCAATGAAACGACAACAAGTGGCAACAATATCAACACAACATCAAACCACGGAAACAAAACCAGAATAATAAGAATGTGTGTTTGTGAGTGAGACTTGATCAGTCCTCGGGAAACACTGGAGCGTTGCAGTGATTCCCGACTGGAGCGTTGCAGTGATTCCTCGGGAAACACTGCAACGTTGCAGTGATTCCCAACTGCAGCGTTGCAGTGATCCCTCGGGAAACACTGGAGCGTTGCAGTGATTCCCAACTGCAGCGTTGCAGTGATCCCTCGGGAAACACTGCAGCGTTGCAGTGATTCCCGACTGCAGCGTTGCAGTGATTCCTCGGGAAACACTGCAGCGTTGCAGTGATTCCTCGGGAAACACTGGAGCGTTGCAGTGATTCCTCGGGAAACACTGGAGCGTTGCAGTGATTCCTCGGGAAAGACTGCAGCGTTGCAGTGATTCCTCGGGAAACACTGCAGCGTTGCAGTGATTCCCGACTGGAGCGTTGCAGTGATTCCTCGGGAAACACTGGAGCGTTGCAGTGATTCCCGACTGGAGCGTTGCAGTGATTCCTCGGGAAACACTGGAGCGTTGCAGTGATTCCTCGGGAAACACTGCAGCGTTGCAGTGATTCCTCGGGAAACACTGGAGCGTTGCAGTGATTCCTCGGGAAACACTGCAGCGTTGCAGTGATTCCTCGGGAAACACTGGAGCGTTGCAGTGATTCCTCGGGAAACACTGCAGCGTTGCAGTGATTCCTCGGGAAACACTGGAGCGTTGCAGTGATTCCTGACTGGAGCGTTGCAGTGATTCCTCGGGAAACACTGGAGCGTTGCAGTGATTCCTGACTGGAGCGTTGCAGTGATTCCTCGGGAAACACTGGAGCGTTGCAGTGATTCCTCGGGAAACACTGCAGCGTTGCAGTGATTCCCGACTGGAGCGTTGCAGTGATTCCTCGGGAAAGACTGCAGCGTTGCAGTGATTCCCGACTGGAGCGTTGCAGTGATTCCCGACTGGAGCGTTGCAGTGATTCCTCGGGAAAGACTGCAGCGTTGCAGTGATTCCCGACTGGAGCGTTGCAGTGATTCCTCGGGAAAGACTGCAGCGTTGCAGTGATTCCCGACTGGAGCGTTGCAGTGATTCCTCGGGAAAGACTGGAGCGTTGCAGTGATTCCTCGGGAAAGACTGGAGCGTTGCAGTGATTCCCGACTGGAGCGTTGCAGTGATTCCTCGGGAAAGACTGGAGCGTTGCAGTGATTCCTGTTGCTGTTACACCAGCAGGCTAACATAGGGCCGCTAACACTCTTCCTCCATGACATTTGCCTCTTCGCTCCGCCGACTAGAACAGAATGTGTGATGACATCGATCAGGGCGGTCGGACCCGGCGGGGTGGGGGTGTGGGGTGTGGGCGGGGCTTAACACCGTGGCTGGAATACACACTGGTGTTTGGCTGCGGAGCTGCTTAGCAGCGCTGATTGCTTTCCTCACCATTACACCTGGCGGCACCACGAAGCCGTTCTCACCCACCCATCGATCCAACACCAACACAGGAGGAGGAGGAGGAGGAGGGAGAGGGAGGAGGAGAAGTAGGGGAGGGGAAGAAAGACGAGGAGGACGAGGGAGAGGGGCAGGAGGTGGGGAGAGAGAAGGAGTAGGAGGAGGAAGAGGAGGATTGAGAGGAGGAGGAGGAGGACGACGGGGAGAAGGAAAGGTGGGTGGACAGGGAGGTGTAGAAGGAGAAAGAAGGGGAGTGGAGCAGGAGGAGCTCCATCACACGCTCGCAAATGTTGCCATAGAAGCTGCACATAAATGAGACGTTGTCGCTGCTCCTCCTGCTCCTCCTGCTCCTCCTGCTTCTCCTGCTTCTCCTGCTCCTCCTGTTCTTCCTGCTCCTCCTGCTCCTCCTGTTCTTCCTGCTTCTCCTGCTCCTCCTGCTCCCCCTGCTTCTCCTGCTCCTCCTGCTCCTTCTGCTCCTCCTGCTCCTCCTGCTCCTTCTCTTGCTCCACCTGCTCCTCCTGCTTCTCCTGCTCCTCCAGCTCCTCCTGCTCCTTCTCTTGCTCCTCCTGCTTCTCCTGCTCCTCCAGCTCCTTCTCCTGCTCCTCCTGCTCCTCCTGCACCTCCTACTTCTCCTCCTGCTCCTCCCTCGACTCACTACTTGGCTCCTGACAAGCTGCCTTCCAACCTCCACCATCACAGGACCAATAAATGAAGATGTTTTGTGGGATTATAAACATTTAAAGAACTCCAAAGAAGATTTTTTTTTTTTTTTTTTTTTTTTTAATGCAGCCGCCTTTTGTCTTCTCCCATGTGGATTAGCAATATGACTCAGTTAAGGGATTAAAGTGGGGAGATTAATGAAATAAACCTTATCCCTGGAACGGTTGCCAAAAAAAAAAAAACGAGGGGCCGCAGCCAAATGAAAGACACAAGACTAAAAGGAGGGATTATCATCATCAAGCCAAAAATGATCAATATACGCCGCAGTGAAGCTGCTGCAGGCTTTTTTCCTTCCCTTTAACGAGGATTATTTTTGTTGTTCCAAAATTCGACTGAGTGAAAATATTAGTGGTGATGATGATGAAACGCGGCTGGAGGTCGACGGGACGAGCGGGGTTCACCGCCGCAGCTCCCCGATTGGTCGGCCAACGGCAGCTCCAAACAAACACCTGGCAGACTGCCGGTGTGTGTGTGTGTGTGCTGACCTTGTGGCTGACCTTGGCAGTGGCCCAGGTACTTGACCTCGATGCGCTCCTGCTTCTGACACGACGCCTCCTTCACCTGGCAGGGGTTGTCGTAGGAGCGGCCGTCGGAGGCGCACACTGGGTTGAAGCTGATGTGCGAGCAGTCGATGTTGCACACGCACCTGGAAGAAGGAGAGAGAGAGAGAGAGAAAAAAAAATCCCATTAGAGGCGCCCGCCCGTTAATTTATCGGCTCTGTCGAGATGAGAAAAAATAAATGGGATCTGGAATATCAGCGGAAACAAGAGCGTCTTTATCCCCCCGGGAGAGCGAGCGGCTGCAGGGAGGAGACGCAGCGAAGTCACTCAGGGATTAGAGCCAGAGACTCGCTGTGGTGGGAGGAACATAAATAATGGAATAAATAAAAAAAAGCAGGCATTGTAATCCTGTTCCGACTGGGTGGGGTTTTGTGTTGCGTTGGCACAGTCGGCGCAACACAATAGCCAGTGTGGATTTAACTTTTGCAGAAAGCAGACGGGCTGCAAAAAAAAAAAAAAAAAAAAAAGTAGAGGAAGGTCCGTGATTGACAAAATGATGTGGCATTATAATGGGAGAAAGCTATTATGTCATAATAATAAGAATAAAAAGAGATAACAAAGCCGTAGTGCGGCGGGAGAAAATGAAGCGCAGAAAAAGCTGCTGCCATTGTCGCAGCTTTTAGATGCGTAATTCATTTCAGATAACATTTAAGAAAAAAAAAAAGAAAAAAAGGGGGGGGGGAAAGAAATATTTCCAGGAGCGAATCCTGCTGGAATAGAGAGAGAGACAAAAAAAAATATTCAACATTGACAGAAAGATTCTATGGGGGAGGGAAAGAGTAAAACTAACACTTTGGGTGAATTCCAATTCCTCCCTCAACCCTCAATCTCAACCCTCAATCTCAAAAATGCACGCTCCCGCGAGGTGCAAGTGCTGTCCCGATTCTCAGAAGGTCAAGTTGAGGGAGGAGTTTAAGGGCTGTATCGCCCTCAATATTGAGATTCTCCGGCACCACCCTTGGCAGTCAGGGCTACCCAGAAGGCATTGCGTATTTTCGCCAAGACATCTTGGAAAAAGAGGGCGATGTAAAAGCGAGCTACAAATGGAAGTATTTTCTTAGTTAATAAAGATATAAATATTACCAAACCATTTTATTGTCTTAGTTTAAGACTTTTTTTTTATGGATAATTGACATCGTTGTTGCGTAACATTTTTTTTTTTTACTTTACGAGGTTTGACAACCGGACCGGCGGTCCCGGCTCTTATTAAAATCAATTCAGAGTACGTGAATCCTTTAAGTCTTATCCTGTGTATTTAGCTGCTAACTGGACTGAACAAGTGCAATAATGGACCTCTGCTGCAATGCAGACCTGTGCAACACATTCGAAATACATTGTGTTGCAAGTCATCTTCAACCAGATTTTTGCAAGACATTTGAAAACTCATTTTATGACCTTATCATGTTGTTGCCTCTCACACGTGCACTTTATATGGCTTCCTATCTATCTATCTATCTATCTATCTATCTATCTATCTATCATCTATCTATCTATCCATCCATCCATCTATCCATCTATCCATCTATCCATCCATCCATCTATCCATCCATCTATCCATCCATCCATCCATCCATCCATCTGGCTACCAGCCTGGATGCCAGAGGAGGTGCAACATGAGGCCCCCCTGACACACTGACACTCTGAGCCCAACATCGCTGACCAGTGGAACCGCTGATGATGATCAGACTGGAGATGAACAAAGTCCCAAATCTACAAGTTGTCACATTTCATACTTGTCGTGTCAGTCGACATGATGGCAACGCTTACATGGAGAGAAAGAGCCGACAGAGTCCGTCTTTCATCTTAGGGACCATTTAAAAATATATATTTTTCTTTTGCACTGCGTGTTCTGCATGACATTCAGTGCACGTCACACGTGAGAGCAGCAGTTCCTCCCTCCGTGAATCAGGTTAATGAGGCTTTAGTGCTTCCAGTGACCAGCGGCTAACAGTTGCTGCTGCTGCTGCTGCTGCTGCTGCTGCTGCTGCTGCGCCTCAGTTTTGGGAGGTGAAATGTTCAACGTGGGACTGCGGAGGAGCCTGTGGGCTTCTGCACAACCACTACGTCGGCACAAACGGCCGTCAGAGTGAGAGCCGACACACACACACACACACACACACACACACACACACACACACACACACACACACACACACACACCTGGAAGCGTATCTGTGTGTTTTGATGTGTGCAGTGTGCAGCAGCAGCAGCAGCGATCAGCAGAAATCAGCGCCGGGTTTACGTCCCCAGACTGGCTGCTGCTGCTGCTGCTGCTGCTGCTGCTGCTGCCACTGCTGCTGCTGCTGCTGCTGCTGCTGCTGCTGCTGCTGAGTGGAGCTCAACACCACATTCTGTAATTATAAATCTGTCATTATTCTCAGGGCCTTTTTTCATCCCCCTCCGGTGACGAGCGCGGTGACGAGCGGAGCTCTCGGCGCTGCGTTCTGCCTCCTCGCATTTGCATACAGGCCCACCAACACACACACACACACACACACACACACACACACACACCTTCACAATCAGCCGGGGTGCGTGGCGGCCGCTGACACTGATGTTGATTGAAACGCCGCGGCGCAGCAAAGCGTGTCGGCACTCAGCGGAAGTAATGATGGAGCGGCAACATGAGGAGGGGGTGGGGGTGGGGGGGGGGGTTGGAGAAGACAACGGGCGGCGTGAGGGCGACGCCCATAATCCCACATGGCACCGATGGAGAGGAAACACAGCGAGGCGGCAGCAGCCGCAGTGGCGGCGCTCTGTCCAGGTCAGCTCGGCCAAATTGGGAAAAAGTCTAAAACAGGCACGGGCAAACTACGGCCCGGGGGCCATATGCGGCCTGTTAAGCTTTCTAATCCGGCCCGCTGTCAGTCATAAAGTAGCTGTATTTCATCAATATTTCCCAGTGTTTCCAGAGTCCTTTCAGTAAAGAGCTGAACACCGCGAGGCTTCAAGGACGCTGATGTGGTTGCAACGTTGCTTTGCTTCATTTCCAATGGACATTAAAGCAACGTGTCTTCTACATGTCCCGCAAATAGATTTTTTTTTTGGGTCACCAAAAACACTGCATCCATCTGCCGCTGCTCCGGCACCTCTGTCACATTATACAAGCCACTGTGTCCCCCACCAGTCCAAAAGTTTGCCCACCACCTGCACAAAAACCTCAGGTACGAAATGACAGCCAAAAACAAAGTCCTGGAGAAACATCCTGGCGGCGGCTGAGTGGCTGAGTGGCGGCGACACGCTCGGTCAGGGTCGACGTCCTCCTGAGTTATTCAAATCTTGTTTTTTTTCGACTCAAAGGGGGAAAAAAAAATAAATAAGAAAAAGAAAAACCGGCACTACCACCCCCCCCCCCCCCCCCACCCAACTGAGAGAATGTCAAGAACTCCAAAGACTTGATGTTAATTTGCGGTAACTAAGCAGCGCTGGGCTGCGCAGCAGGAACGCAACACTGCAGTCAACAAACGCTGAGGCGTCGCACTGCAGCGCCTGGCCAGTGAAGGCAACACGAGGCGTCTGAGTGATCGATTGGAGACGTTCGTCACCTCAAAATCACCTTCATCTAGAATTCTGGTATTTTCTCACAAAAGACGGGATTGCTGGACGGCTGACGGTGGAGCTCTGCGGCGGCTCGGCGGCAAAACAATCAACTCTATATATTTGTTTTTTGTTTGTTTTTTTTTTTTAACTATCGCAGGCCGTGTAATGCTGTGTTTTGAGAGGCGGAATGAGGTGGAGGATAAATCTTCTGAGGGAGGAAGAATAAAAATGGACAAAGAAACAATCACGCAAAAAATAATTTCAGGCTTGAAAAAAATAGTTCTGCGATGATAAAAATTGCGCCGAGCGACAGACGGCGTCTCCGAGTAAAGAAGGAAAATTTCCACCGCATTACGACATTAGAGCACAAAAGGATTTCAGTTGGAGCCATCGTCAGTGGAGGAAGTGAGAAGAACAAATCTGCACTTTCATCTTCTCCCCCGCCCCCCCCCCCCCCCCTCCCCTTCCTTAAACACAGAGAGTCATTTTTACAGCAGTCGCCCCTCCAGTCAAGATTACGGCCACAATTTAAGAGGCTCCGCTATCGTCCTCGACATCTTAATTGGAATAGTTTTAGCCGTAAAGAGGCAATAAGAGAAGAATCCAGAGTGCGTCGGGATCAAAGCGGCACGCAAACTGTGAAATTCTGGACTCGCCAGCCACGCCAATAAAATGTCTACACACCCAGACACACACACACTCACACACACACACACACACACACACACACACACACACAGAGCTTGGGCCAATCCCGCGAGGCCTCTGCTGGTCGGTGGCTAATGTTTGGGCGCTATGCATTTTTAATGAGGACGCTCACTTCCTGCTCCATCGGCACCAGAGCACCACGGTGCAGTGCGTCAATACACACACACACACACACACACACACACACACACACGCATCGAAGCGATCAATGTGTGATAAAGCGACACTGCTGAGAGCTAAATGGGGGTAAAAGTGTTCAAGAGCAAATTAGTGGTGTTTTAGTGTGTGTGTGTGTGTGTGTGTGTGTGCAGGATGTGAGCTATTGATCAGCTCCTGCTGATTATTGGCCCCTCCCACCCTGTGTTTGTGCGCTCGCTCCCATCCTCACACATGTAAACAGAGTCTCCACTCGTTTACGGCGCACTTACCTCCCTCACCCTGCACACACACACACGTACACACACACACACACACACACACTCACACACACACACCCTGAGGTGGGCGCTTGCTGAGTGTGTGTGTGGTGTTATGATGCAACAGCCCTGAACACAAAACCTTATTGTAGCCGAACGGCAGCATTGATTTTCGGAATCTTCAGCCTCCAATTTCACAGTTTTCTGTCTTTTAAAGAAGCAAAATGGGTGAAAGACAAACAGACGGAGACAGAGAGCCGCTCGGTGGGGGGGTGGGGTGGGGGGGGGTGGGGTGGAGGAGGAGGAGGAGGAGGGGCAGGACTACTGAAACAACATGAGAGCGAGAGGGGAGATAAAACCAGGAGGGAGAATTGATACGAGCGCCTTTCTGGGTTTGCAGAGTGGAATTCTGGTCGGGTTTCAGCCTGATTCTGATTCTTCAGGCCACTGCTGGAAAGTGGGGCTGAAGTGTCGACTTGTAACTTCAATTCAAAGAGCTTCGGCTCAGACCCTCATCATCTATATATCAGACCTTCAGCGTGAGACATGTAAGCCGCCGATATCAGCCAATCACCTTCACAGAAAGATAGATGGACAGATAGATAGATAGATGGATAGATGGATAGATGGATAGATGGATGGAGGGCAGATGGTTGGGCTGATGGATGGTAGATAGGTAGGTGATAGAGGGATGATGGATGGATGGATGGATGGATGGATGGATGGGCTGCCTACAATCATCATTCCAGTCACAGGAATATTTTGGAATCAACCACTTTCCACCACCAGGGGGCAGTGGAAGTCCCGACCTGGGCGCTCTGACCAAGGAGTAGAAGGTTGATTCTTTGGGAAAAGTTCTGCCTGGCTCTACGTTTGGGCTTTTGTGAGACATAATCACACACACACACACACACACACACACACACACACACACACACACACACAGTGTGACACTATAGAGAGAAACACGTTGCCAGCAGGACGACCATGATGTCATCATGATGAACCAGAACTGCTGACCTTTGACCTCCCACCTGCCTGTTTACTTACTACCTGTGTCTACTTGACCACCCTAGCCCCCCCCACCCCCTCACTCTGCCCACACGTGGCTCCGCCCCCTCATCACCTGGCCGTGATTACAGCCGTCGTCGTTTGATTAGACGCCAGTTTGTCTGATTAACAAAAATCTAAAAAAAAAAAATCAAAAAGCGGCGGCTGCCTGATTGGAGCGACCCGCCTGCCGCTGCCGCCTCCATCAGAGTGGGTTTGACGAGGTGCCAGACGAGGCGCCGCTCGGCTGCGGTTTGATGAAAATGACCAGCTCTGTTTTTTTTTTTTTTTTTTTTCCCTTTCCTCCGGGCCAATCACCTGTGTGATTACTCCCTCGCCGACACACCTTGAGGCTTCGGGGGAGGGGGGGGGGGGGGCGAGGAGAACTTTCCACGATGCTGCGTGTCCACGCCAAGTTTTTGGCAGAAAAAGCCATCTTTCTAAAATGTCACTACACAACTGTGACTTGCAGGTGAAGCGCAGGAAGCCGTCAATTTCATCTACACTCGTCCGGCGAGACCCCACTGTGAGGGGGACGGAGGGGCACAAAACATCTTTGGAGCAGCTTCTTCAGCTGGTCACCGCTGCTGCTGCTGCTGCTGCCGCTGCTGCTGCCGCTGCCGCTGCCGCTGCCGCTCGTACTTCAAAGGCAAAGTCCGTGCGCGTGGGAGCGGACGGTCGGCCAGGAATTCATGGAGCAGTTGTGCTGACCGGGTCAGCGAACTGGTCACGTGACCACGTACGGGTCCCGTCCGCTGACGTGTCACTGATGTGCAAAAAAGTGTTTCCATCACACTGTTGTGATCTTCCTCATGAGAGCCTCAAAACCTTTCGGCCACATCTGAGAGGTTTTTCCAAGTGCAGCTGTTTCCATCTGCGGTTGTTATTATGGCCATATTCAGGTTGTGCTCAGTTCCAGGGGTCCTGGAAACGCAGCCACTGGTGTGTTTTGTGTTTTTGTTCTTTTTTTTTTTGTGTCAGCTGCAGTTTCAGGCAGTGAGACGAGCTCGCCGCCGCCGACCTGCGGCTGAATGTTGTGTAACGGCCTTTGTTGCTGCTGCTGCTGCTGCTCTCTCTTGTTGTGGGCTGCGACCCCACCCCCTCCCACCTAGATTATTATCTGTTTCGCTGACCCGACCGACTGGATTTTACCTTTAGGGGGCGCACAAAGTGGCCAATAAACCTTGTTTTTCAGCCTGTTTCAGCGGAATATCGCAGCGCAATTTGTGAAAGTGGGCGTCGGTGTTGGGGAGCCGTTTGGTGGGCGAGCGGGGGCGGAGAATGCAGCGGCAGCAGCAGCAGGTTTTTTTCTCTCTCTTCTTGCGTCCCAGTTATTGCTCACCAGGGTCCATTATTACTCCATTACACGCAGCGGCTGGATGGAGTCGCTCTCTCCAGACGGACCCGCCTCATTTTCCCGAGGTGAGCCCCCCCCCTCCCCCCCGGCCCCCGGTCACAGATTCCTGACTGATCCTTGTTTCACACCAGATTTGACGGCGGCGGTGGCGGCGTCGCTTCATTTAACACCCCCCCCCCCCCCACCACCAATAACACCACCCAATGCTGCTGCATCCTAATTGCCCCCCCACACCCCACCCCCACACTGTTCATGTTGATGATGGTCCCTGAAGGGAGGCTTTTAGTGCCGCCTCCCGCTAACATGCAGAGGAGCTGATGACACATCACCTGCTTCAGTCTCGTCAGCAAAAAGCAGAAGAAAAGAAGAAAAAGAAAAAGAAGGGCAAAATTTATGGTTGTTGTTGTTGTTGTTGTTGTTGTTGTTGTTGTTGTTGTTCGACTGGACTCGTTTTCCTTGAGTCATTATTTATTTTTTACTGGGGGGAGGAAAGGGGAGGTTCTGATGTGGCCGTGTCCTGTAAATCCAGTAATTGGATTCCCAGAATGAGTCCAAACCTCTCTCTCTCTCCCTGTCTCTCTCTCTCTCTGTCTCTCTCCCTCCCTCTCTCTCCCTCTCTCTCCACAGTAATTGAGGTTAAGTGAGATGGTCAGCCGTGCAGTGGTGGGTGGGGCAGGAAGCAACCGCGGGCCTAAACTGGAAAAAGCAGCAGCAGTGTGATGCCGGGCAGCGGCGGCGGGTCGGATCAGTTGGATGGGTGATGACGATCGGCCTTCTGCTCCTTCCAGGTCTGATCCTCAAAGCTGTTGTGTTCTGGGTGGAACTGATTAGACTTGATTAGACGGAGTTGTGTTCATATTCTGTATGTGTTTGGGTTTTAATGGATTTCTATCTGTCTTTCAGTCTGACCTAGCTTTTTGCGACCTCTGACATGTTTCGGAGTGACAGAAAGATATCAATCCATTAGACTTCAGTACGAGATGACCAGCGACACCATCCATCTGAAACAGAACCACGAACCCCCTCAGACAAAACTGAAGTTCCTGGTGCCAACCAGCAGGGGGAGGAAGAAGAAGAAGAAGAAGAAGAAGAAGAAGAAGAAGAAGAAGAAGAAGAAGAAGAAGAAGGATCGAGACGCCCATCAATCTTCTTTCCTCAATCAGTTTGTGTCGTGGGCTGCCACCAGGGGGTGCTGTCTCCCTCTCTCCCACCCCCCCTCTCCCCCTCCCTCACTCCCTCTCTCCCTCTCCCTCCCCCACACCCTCTCTCTCACTCACCACACGTCCTCTGCGTCCACGTCGCACTCGGCTCCAAACTGGCAGATGTCGCAGGTGGACGGTTCCTTGGTTCCGGCCTCGGCCGAGCCCTCACCTCCTAGGAGGAGGAGGAGGAGGAGGAGGAGGAGAAGAGGAAGGAGAAGAAGAAAGTACGTTAGAAAACATCGTTTTTTCCCAGCAGCCCTTTCTGTTCTGTCTCATTCAAACAGAACAACAGCAGCCCGACTGCTGTAACGCAGTGTGACCGTGAGAAATCAGCCTCGGACGGCTCGAGTGCATTTACATTCTTTCATATCCCGCCGTAATCCCTCCTTCATCCCTCCCCCCTCGCCCTCCGCGTTCACCCCTCACCCCCCCACCGCCGCTGAATCCCGCCGATCCCTCCCGATATCCTCCCGAAATCCTCGCTCATCTCGGAGGATTCTCGCTTTTATTTCTCTGCTGATTTCCTCTGCATCGCAGCGAGACCCGTTGTCTCTGGGACCCCGAGTGTGCAGATCACACTCCATCAGAGTGGAGGAGGAGGAGAGGAGAGGAGGAGAGAGAGAGGAGGCGAGAGGGAGAGGAGAGGAGAGGAGGAGAGAGGGAGGGAGAGGAGAGGAGGAGAGAGAGGGAGAGGGAGGGAGAGAGAGAGGAGGAGAGAGGGAGGGAGAGGAGAGGAGGAGAGAGAGGGAGAGGGAGGGAGAGAGAGAGGAGGAGAGAGGGAGAGGAGAGGAGAGGAGGAGAGAGGGAGGGAGAGGAGAGGAGGAGAGAGAGGGAGAGGGAGGGAGAGAGAGAGGAGGAGAGAGGGAGGGAGAGGAGAGGAGGAGAGAGAGGGAGAGGGAGGGAGAGAGAGAGGAGGAGAGAGGGAGGGAGAGGTAGAGGAGGAGAGAGGGAGAGAGGGAGGGAGAGAGAGAGGAGGAGAGAGGGAGAGGAGAGGAGAGGAGGAGAGAGGGAGGGAGAGGAGAGGAGGAGAGAGAGGGAGAGGGAGGGAGAGAGAGAGGAGGAGAGAGGGAGGGAGAGGAGAGGAGGAGAGAGAGGGAGAGGGAGGGAGAGAGAGAGGAGGAGAGAGGGAGGGAGAGGTAGAGGAGGAGAGAGGGAGAGAGGGAGGGAGAGAGAGAGGAGGAGAGAGGGAGAGAGAGAGAGGAGAGAGAGAGAGAGAGGGGAGGGAGAGGTAGAGGAGGAGAGAGGGAGAGAGGGAGAGAGAGGGAGGGAGAGGTAGAGGAGGAGAGGAAAACAAAAAAAGCAATCTGGCTGATCTCAGATTGCATCCTCCCACCGCTGAGGCTCCTCTGGCTACACTACCCCCCCCACCCTCCCACACACGTCCCCCACGACCCTCCCCTCCATCAGGAGGCGCTATTTTTACAGCGGCCGGAGGCGCAGGAGACCGACGGTGGAGGAGGGAGATGAGGAGGAGCTTCTCAGACGTTGTATCTCAGATGAGGCTAACACACACACACTCACACACTCACACACACACACACACACACGCAAGTGTGCACACACCGCCGCTCCCTTGTGTCGCCTTTTCATTTTCCCCTCCTGGAACTATTGCTATTTCTCACCGTCGCCCCCTAGAGGCGACATGGGGGATGGATGAGACAGGAGTGCGGTGCAGCCGCTTTAACCTGGTGTTTCACGTCGATTTGATGTTCGCAGCTCTTCGTACCTCCGGGTCACTGACACTGAACTCACTCGAGTCAACACTCAAACACCTCAGCCATCCTCCTCCATTTCCTTTGGATTTCAGCGCCGCTCAGATCACTCAGGAGATCCCTCCCACTGGCTTCAACGCAACCAAAGCCTCCGCCACACAGCGCCACCTGCACCCCTGAACTGAAACTGCACAACCGTCTGACAAGCGACAATTTTTCTTTTGACTCGTCCACCCGGAGCAAAGCTGTAGGAGGGACAGGGAGGCAGGGTTGACGGTTAGCTTAGCGCTATCAAAGCTATCGCTGCCTCGGCAGACGAGCGGCTAGATGGCTTGCAAAGGAAATGTGATAAGTGCCATGAAGCCTGAAACAAGGTCAGCTGATAAGCAGAAGAGGAGGCGACAGCGAGGAGGCTTCAGTTGTCCCTCGTCACACCCGCTGTCTCCACTGTGGAAGAAAACTCTCGGGCTGCCCAGGCTCCTGGAGGGGAAAAACCTTTCCTCCGTTTGTGGGAGAGAGAGCAGGAAGTGAAGCCAAGGCGAGTCACGGATAATTGTGCCGAGCTGCAGTCTGAGGTGCAGCTGATAAAAACCTCCTTCTAGTTTCAGAAACACCTCGTCCGTGAACCTTCAATTACTCTGGTGACGCATCGGCCTCCAGACATATGTTCATGTATTTTTCTTTGCATTGAATAATAAAAGCTTGGCTGCGAGAACTATGGAGGAGGAGGAGGAGGAGGAGGAGGAGGCGGAGGAGAAGGAGGAGGAGGAGAAGGAGGAGTAGGAGGAGAAGGAGGAGGAGGAGAAGGAGGAGGACGCTTCCAAAGGCAGAGGAAGCGAATGAAAATACTAAATATATCAAAACTGATCAAAGTGTGATGGATATAAACTCAGAGTCGCCAGGGTCGGCACAACAGTGCTCCATCTCCTCAGGTGTCCTGCCAATCAATGTGTGTCTGCATACAATGAGTGCACAGCCATCTCCCATGTTCTCAACGCTAGCTTGACTCTCAGGCTGCTTCTGCCTGTGGAGCAGGAACAGTGTTTGCTCCACTGCAACCACACAGTTTAATTCCCAGCAGTTTCAGCCTCTGGAGAGGCTCCGCCTCCACAAACGCTCACTCTTATTCTAACTTGACTGACACGTACGATCCCAGGAAACACAAAGAGTCTCGGAGTCGCCAGCTGAAACACACTTGTGCTCCATTACAGCTACATGTATATGGATGATTTGTTGCCGAGCCGCAGCAAACACAACACAACTTGGCTCCTGGGCTCGCAGGCTGCTGCTCTCCACGACGTGCAAAGTCCTTCCGACGGGTGAAATATATTTAAAAAGCAGGGAAAAGCGAGCGCAACGATCCATCATCCTTGTTTGCGCAGCGGCGAGAGGCTGTTGTGTTGTTGTGTTGTTGTGTTGCTGTCGCTCCGTTCATCCCGACACTTCAATTACAACACACCTGTTTCCCGACACACACGCATCACAACGACGCTGACAAGTTGTTGACCGAGCGTCTGTAACTTCCTGTCTTTACTCACCACCTGCCACTGACCACCACTGCATTTATACATCACAATCCTGTGTGTATAAGCCAATTTATAACCTTTATGTTGCATGTAGTGTGCACACACACACACACACACACACACTGTCCTCTTTCAGTTGCCGTGCTCCCATTATTGTTTCCAAACACTCCTTTGCTAACACTCTCACCTCACACACACACACACACACACACACACACACGCACGCATCCCTGCATCTCCAGGACCGCAGGCACAATTACCTCGGGGCGACTGGGGAGCGGCAGCGTTGTCTCCCCGCTGGAGTCTCCTGTAGCGCTAACACAACACCTCCCCTGTTTGTGTGTCGGCTGATCCCGAATCAGGAGACGCAGCTGGGTAATGAGTGAAATGATTACCCCTCCCCCTCCCCCTCCTCCACCTCTCCCCCAACACCTCCTCCTACACCACCTCGTATCGATCCGTCCTCGTCTGGACCGTCCTCCATTACTGCTGCTCTGGCCGCACCTTCATCCCAGCAGGGGGGGAGGAGGGTGAGGCTGAGAGTGGAGGATGAGAGTGGAGGGTGGAGGGTGAATCACTCCGTTGCTTTTTGTCTTTCGTGATGGATGTTTAACGGGCCATTTCGACGTGAAAAAAGTGTTGCCATGACACTCTTGCGATATTTCCGTCTCTATGGACACGTGTGGAAAAACCACCTCACGAGAGTCAAAACCTCGTCGTCATATTGGAGAGGTTTTTCCAAGTGGAGCTGTTTCCAATCAGCAGCTTTTCTGGCCATATTTAGGTCTTAGGTGTAGGAGTCATGGAAAACGCAGCTGGTGACTGCTGCAGAGAGGCTCGGGACCACTCAACACATTCCACAATGATACCTGATGTTTCAAAAACCAATGTGAACAACCACGTCGATTCACCGTCACTGCAGCACAACACCGTCACTTTCCATTTCATTCATTCGGTTCAAATCAGGATTTCCTCCAAATCCAGTTTGTGACATCATCGGCACATTTTGCATCTTGCTTTTTTTCTGATCCAGCTTAATGAAGGGGATCCACTTTAGAGTCTTTGGCACGATGCTAATTTTCACTCTAGCATCTTTAGTTTGATGTTGGCAGACGCCACGATTTACTATCTTGGAGATCTACTATCTTGGAGATCTACACTTGGCAGCGCAAGATGATTTATTGGTCGATATTCGACAGGACCGCAGGATTTCGCCCGGTGCTGCAAATGTATCAAAGTTTGGTACCCGGCGCTACGGGTCACAGTGACTTCTTTCCAATTTGATAGTTATTCCTGGACACCAGAGCGTTTGCAGTAACGCTACACGACACGGAGATGATCAGACAAGGGCTGGGCGATTTTTTCTCTCTGAAAACTCGATTTTCGATTTAGATTTTTTTTTTTGGGGGGGGGGGCGGAAATCTCGTTAAACACGCTACAAAAACGGGACAAGGGCGTGTTGTATGCGACTTTGGAAAAATAATTTAGCGGGTAGTGGTGAGGGCAGCAAACAGAATCACTTCCTGGTTTGAACAGTTGCTGTGGCTAGCTAGTGCAGATGCCAGTAAACATAGGTAGCCAGTTAACAGCTTCTCCAGGGGGGATGAGGACTACGGTACCCAAGAGGCGCCAACCCGGAAGCATGAAAGAGGAAAATCGGAAAATTTTTTAACATCATTAGGACTAAAAAAAAAAAAAAAAAAAAAATCTGATTTCAATTTAAAATGGAATCATCGCACAGCCGTCGATCAGAGCTGAAGACGAGCAGCAGCTTTTGGAGGAAACCTAAAAGAAGCAACGCCTCCCTCTCCGCAGCTCCGTCATTATTTCGGCAGAGACTCGGTCCACATTTCAAGGTCTGAAGTGTCTGCGCTTCTTCGAGGCGGTCGGCTGAATTAATGCGGCCGAGTGTTTGCTGCAATCGCGCACCTGGTCGCAGAGGGAGAGCAGACATACCCGACAGCAACAAAAAAAACAACAACAAAAAAAACAAACAAACCTGAAATGAAAATAAAGGCATCACAACACACACAGAAAAATCTCAGCGCTTCAAATGTCACACTGGGGCTCATTAGGAAGAAGGACGAGCGGCAAGCTTCTCCTTTTCTCTGCTGTATTCAGGACGCTCACAGCTAACGGCTGCTACGCTAATGGCCGGTTAGCTGTCCTTCACAAATACAACAACAACAACAACAAAAAAATCCGACTACAACAAGCTTGTCTTCAGCTGGGGCCAGGCAGACAGTGAGTGTCTGACGCAGCCTTGACAATCATCTGCGAGAATCAGAAGCACGCAGCAGTCGGCCGTCACGCTCAATGTTCCGTTTTCTCAAAAGAAAGAGTGGAAGCCAGTCGTCGGCCCCAGACAAGGTGGCCGTTGTGACGCCAGCGCAGCAAAAAGCTGCTGCTGAGAGAGGGAGGGGGGTTTGGGTCCGGTCTGACCGCAGGAGGTTTTCCATTACACGACAAACAAACACACACAAACACACCAAATGAACAGAGACAGGAAGCAGCTTGAAGTCGTGAAGCCTGACTTCCAGACTGGGTTGTAGCCGCCGTGGTAGCGGCTGACTTAGCATCATGTTTCTTTACTGAAACCTGAATCTCTGGGCCGGCGATGATCGAGACACAAAACACAACAACGTGTGAAAAAATTCATTCCCACATTTTTCATTCTTAACTTACAACAATCAGCCACAATTTCAGCAACTTTCAGCCTGTGCAGCTTCTACATTTTGGGAATTGAAAAAGAGAAATCTCCCTAATCTTTAATATTTCTGCAGCTCGGCTCGCAGTGCACTTCCATCCAGACAGCAGGTTGTGGGTTTGAGACTCTGCATGTAGAAACATGACAGAGAAACAGGCAGGTAGGACTGTCTTAATGCCTGTTCCTACCTGACACACACACACACACACACACACACACACACACACCCACAGTGGACTAGAGGAGCAGTCAGTTCATCCTCTACGTGCTCTCGTGTGAACGCTGCTGCCGAACCACATCCGACCGACACGTCGCTAAGTGCTATTATTAGCCGGCGCTCCGCTGAGAGGTTAACAGCAGGCTGAGGCTGGAGAGGTTAAAGGTCGCTGTTCATCGTTGTTTGTTTGGATCGATACTCAGCTGCTGCTGCTGCTGCTGCTGCTGCTGCTCTGCTACAGTGTGAACCCTCCGCACCGGCGTCACCTGAGCCCAGACGACGGCAGCCACGGACCGGTGGTAGCTTTCAACACCAGGTCAGAGTTCAGGGTGGAACACGAGACTCCACCAATCATGTGAAATAGCATGGAGAGAAAACCAGCTGCAATGGTGGAGGTGAAGCCACTTCTGATCCAGAATCAATTTTAAGAAAATAACAGAATTTTCTTTATTTGATCATTTTTGACAATTCTTCACTGAGAAAAAGAAAATAATTTTTCATAGTTTGGACATAGTTAATATGTAAATGGAATGGAATGTAAATGAATAATGAGGGTATTTTTCTGTCGATATTTTTTTCCTGAAAAAAACAAAAAAAACAATATGTAATAGCAAAAAAAGAAGATGATGTTTCTTCACTGTTGCTTTTTTTTGCTGAACCTACCGAAAAAAAAATGAAGCGTGACCGTTGTGTGAAATCTTATACCACCATCCATTAAAATAAATAAATAATAATAATGATAATGTTGTGAACAGGCTGCTGCTGTTTCCACTGCGCTGCCCCGACTCCATCAAGCGTCCCGCAGTTTCCACGCCAGGCCCTGAAACAGCAGCTGCACCGCGGCCGGCAGAAACAGAATTAGGGCCATCAGCGGCGGTGATAAAGAGCCGCCGCCGCCGCCGCCGCCACCCTGCCCTGCGTCGGGAAAGCCGATCCCATCCGTGAAAGGTGATACAGGAAGCGATAAACGGCGGGCAAAAAAGCTGATAATGGCCGAGACGGCGATACCATCCGCACGCTGCGCCCGCAGCTCTCCGACTTATCGCCTCCGTCGGCCCGGCGCAGCATGAAGAGGAGACGCGACTGACAATTAAACCACGGAACCACTCATCCGTCACGGCGGCATTGGCGAGGCCGCGACCTGGAGTGACCCCCACCGGGGAGCAGCCAGCACAACACAGCCACAATAATCCACATCACGGACGGACGGCTGAAAAAGATGACGGATGAGACGAGCAGCAGAGGCCGGGATTCAATTTCTATCTTTTTTTTCTTTTTTCTTTTTTAATCCTGCAGGGTTGCAAAGGCCTGTGGTGCATCTCACAGTCGTTCTTCAGCCACCGGGAAGCAGAGGAGGAGGAAGAAGAAGAAGAAGAAGGAGGAGAAGGGCTTGCATAAAGGAGGCGACAAAGGGAATCATAGGAGAAGCTGGTGGCTGTGATGCAAGCAACAACTACACAAGCTAGCTTGTCCCCCCGCCCACCCCCAGTGGCCACTCGAGGTACTGCAGCCAAGCATCCCACACGGCCCAAAAAGCAATTTTACCGTAGACGGCGGCACAAAGAAAACCAAACGCCAGTAAAACGGTTGACAGGACGACCTTTGACCTGAAGTAACTCGCAGGCCGGAAACTTTGTGGGCGTACGTGCAGGGTGAGCAGCTCCAGCGAGAAGAACGGTGCCGCCACACTGCATCCCTGGGGACTGGCTGCAACCGCGTGGCTGTTAACAAACCTGTGAACAAGGTCTGCAACTGGGTCACAGCCTTTCTGAATGGATTAAAAAAAAAAAGAGAATTATGGCTGTGAAACTTCATCTCTGGGGGCTTTCAGAGGATTAGGACCCTGCCTGCCGGCTCAGCGGCTCCCTTTCAATCCTGTCACCTACACGCTGCCGGTCAGAGGGGTGGGGGGGGAGGGGGGGGGTCCAAGGTGTGAGGAGGCGTCCAAAATAAAAAGCAAAATTCACGTCCCAACTCACTTCCTGTGGTCGACAGACAAACACGGGAAGTGGCGAAAGCGTCTCTTGCAATGACTTGTTTGACGTGATTTCTTGTAGAGGCACATTTTCTTGCCTCTCCCCAGCAGGGGGCAGCCAGGGCTGTTTTAGCTATCGCTAATCGATCAGACCGCAGAGGCCTCTCGCTGAGTAAATACACAAATATGGATCCATCCTGCCGCCTCTTGGTAAGGCAAAGTTCTTCTTTGAAGCTTTGAAGAAAAAAACAAAAAAAACAACCCCAAATGATTTGTTTTTACTCACACACGCACTCAAGCCAAGCTTACAAAACACTTGACTTTTTATTTTTTTTAATTTTATTTCCTTCACAAAACAACTGGTGCCTGTTGACTCCCTCTCCAACATGACGTTAGTCAGTTTAGTGAGTTCTATCTTGTCCTTTTCTTTCAGGAGTTTTCGACGGTCGCCAATCACAAAACTGAACATCCGGACGATTTTCCGGCCAAATCCGGCCGTCGCTTGGTTTCCTGCGAGGCTCCCGGTGGTCTGGCAGCGACAGACTGGATCAACTCTTCCACTGGCCGTCGTCCACGTGGCTGTCGGACACCGACTGGACACCAGTTGGGACCAACGTGCGTGTCTTTGGACTGCGCAGTGCCCCCCCCCCCCCCCCCCCCCGGCTGATGATAACCCCCAACTCAAACCTCTGAGCCAATGAGATGCAGGCAGGGGCAGGGGCAGGGTCTTTGCTCATTTCCGACCGTCCTGCTGCCATATTTACAGCTGAACCGTCGTCCAGAAAGCAGCAGACGTCTCTAATTGCAGAGTGCGCTGAGTCACAAACAGCACGGCTCCTGCTTTTCCTTCCCACCATGAAAAATGAATCAAACCAAGAGAGTTCTTCTCTGCGCCGCGACTCGGAGACGCTTCCTGTTTTTAGTCTTCGCCTTGGAAGGAGTCACGTCTGATGTCCCACGGAGGCAGAGCGAGGGAATCTATCTGAGGTTGATGTTACTAACAAACCCCCCCCTCCCCACCCCCCCACAGCCGTCCCACCAATCACCATCTATTAGTCTGAAGAATGGATTTTTAATCAACTACACGAAGCCACTCGCGGCTCCGCGCTTCAGGTTGATTTGAAGTCTCTCTGCTCCGACGTGACACGCCGTCCGCATGCAACACAAGATGACTGTCCCCTCCCCCGATACACACACTCACACACACACACACGCACACACGTACACGCACTTTCACATTTCACTTTTTATTCCTACATATCAGCCTTCACGTTGTAAATTCTATTAATTCTCCTCCCACCTTGTGCACACAGCGTCTCCAGGCTTCTCCGTTCCTGACATATGCACAGGAGAATCTGCTGGGCTGGCGGTAGCAGCAGCAGCAGCAGCAGCAGCAGCAGCAGCACTAAGACACACAGACTTCAAACATTCGAAACAAACTTGTAGTTGGCAATGTGCAGTAGTGGAGATATAGTGGGGAATATTTTGTCTACGAGTGTCAAGACAAACTCCTACAAAGTCTTCAGACTGAAGCGGACGCAACATTTAAACTAATATAGAAAAAAAAAAAAAAAAAAAACCCAAACAAAAAACAACGACAACAACTGCAGTGTCGGCAAAAACTTCCAGTGTCCGACCGTCGCCTCCGAAGAGCCTTTTTCATTTCGCCACTTATTGCTCGGGGGCCGCTGAGAATCGCTGCGTTGTTATTACACAGTGTCGTGTGCGTCTGCGAGCGGCACGTCTTTTATCATCGGAACATTTCAGGACACAGAGGGACATTTCTCAAGTGTCACTTTAGCGGTCGGGGCTGCGCTTCGCTTCTACTTGGAAATTCCATCAAGAGCAGGACACGGCGAGTTTAAATTAAAAGCCACCTTTAAAAGGAAAACAAGGAGGCGACACACGCAGGACTGTTGCGAGAAACAGCTCAGAGGCAAAGAGCCGCCGCGTTGCTCGACAAACCAAATGGAAGCACTTTTGTTCCTTCTTTCGACACGGCGGTGTGAGAAAAAAAAAACAAAAACAAAACGTAAATTCGATTTTGCTAATGAAGTCACAATGGAAGCAGTGAACGAGTGGCAGGACCTGTGGGCGGCGCCGTTGGTGCCACGTCGCCGCTTCGGGTCAGACAGGAAACGGGGCGACGGCTGGCCGAAATCTGCGGCGCCATCAACCGCAACAAAGACACCGAGTGGGTCGAGCAGCAGCCTGCAGGGTCGCACGGTGCACCGCCTGGTTTCCACGCCGCGGCCCGGAGTGACGAGCAGCAGCGGCGGCACACACAGCGGTCATCAGTTCCACTATAATTGACCCAAAATGAGTTTCCGCGCTGCAAACATTTCACACTGCGGGGGGGGAAAGCCAGTGTTGACGCGGACAACACTACGGATCGCTGATTACAGAAAAAAAAAGAAATGAAGTTTTATTACAATCGATTTTCTGTTTGCAGTCCGAACATTTTGCCCCTCCTCCCCCACCGTACCACTGC
>NW_027466213.1:740000-806966 GCF_046127955.1 Nelusetta ayraudi
TGTTTTTTTTTTTGTTTTTTTCATCTCTCACTCTTTACTGCGATGATCTGCTCTCCTAATGTAAACAAAGTGCCAGGGCCTTCGTCACAGCAGCAGCTCACAGGTTCGGCTCGGAAAAAAAAACCCCCGCAAAGCCTTTATTGGGGCCCCTCACACACACACACACAAACACACACACACACGCGCGCGCACGACGTCGCCGCCACGAGAGACGTGCACGCTCCTCCTGAGACGAGGGGTTGAAGCCCACAAATAAACAGCCTTCAGATGTTTACACGCTGCGCTGCCTCCGGAGGCGGGGAGTGGAAGCCTCATTTGCATCGTGGATGAGAGGATTTCTCCAAAGGGGCTGCCGCCGCTTCGTGATGAGTCACACCGTATTTAGGTTAAGAAAACGGGGGAAGGGAAGCGCCGCCTATTGAAAGCGACACTTTTCATATTCTTCCTCTTTCGCAACGCAAAGCACATCTGAATGCAACAGAAGATGCAGGCGCAGGAAATCAAAACCGTTTAAACAACAGGCCGCAGCCTCGAGGACGCGTCAGCGGAGGTGGGGGTGGGCATCTGCTGGCACGCTTTCAGCAGTGTGATTGGTCGTCACCTTGGCTCCGCCTCTGTGTATCGTCCGGGCTGAATGTCAGCTTCACGCCACCTCCTCTTGACGACCATCAGGCATCAGGTTGTGTGAGTTGCAGCGAAATCAGAGCGAAGGGCTCCAGAACGAATTTGCTGCAGCGCTCGAGGGCCTCTAGGCTCCGCCCACCGCCGCCGTCGGCTCCCACGCCGGTCTCTCTCTTCTGTGATGTGGCCGGGAGATAAACGTGGTGAACCCTCTGCTGTTTCATTATCTACTGTTTGCCTGACGTGATGAACAACCACTGCTGCAGCTTCACAATCTACTTCCTGCCTCCCGACGAAGACACGGAGATGCTCATCTGCTGACGATTCGTTTCAAAGGCGGAGGAGGAGGAGGAGGAAGAAGAGGAGGAGGAAGAGGAAGAGGAAGAAGAGGAGTAAGAGAAAGAGGAGGAGGAAGAAGAGGAGGAGAAAGAAGAGGAGGAGGAAGAGGAAGAGGAGGAGTAAGAGAAAGAGGAGGAAGAAGAGGAGGAGAAAGAAGAAGCCTTCGTTGGAGCTGTTTCAAATTCTCTCTCTCTCTCTCTCTCTCTCTCTCTCACACACACACACACACACACACACACACACACACACACACACACACACACACAGCAGAAGTCCCCTGAAGGGGCCGCCTGATTCCCCTATTCCCTCACTTAATACCAGTCAAATCCTGCCATTACTGCCAGTCTGAGGCTCCTCGTGGCTCCGCCCCTGCTATCCCCCCCCCCTCCATCAGGCTCCTGATAAGGACGCTGCAATCTTCTTCCTCCTCTTCCTCCTCTTCCTCCTCCCACCACGTCGGCCCTTTCCATTATTTTCCCAATGACCACATATTTGACAATAAGAAATGCGGCCAAGGTGGCTCTGGGGGGGTTTCAGAGGTGACACCCCCCCCCCCCCCCCCCCCTTCACCCCCCACTTTTCTCATCAGCCTCTGTCCCACTTTCCAGCCGCCTGGGCTGATAGCGGCGAAAACACGGCAGCCGCACAGGAAGTCGGCTGGCAGCAGATCGAGCTGCCGTCAACCCCCCCCCCCCCGCCACATCACCCGCTCATCGACGAACACACACACACACACACACACACACACACACACACACACACATTTTCATTTTCACAAATCCCAATTTCAGACTAGTTCGTGTCAGTTTCTCTCTCCTGAAACCAAAGGCTGCGGAGGTGGCGGCGGGTGGGGGGGTGGGGGCTGGAGGGAGGGGGGGGGGGGGAATTTATTTCTATCTAATTTGCATATCCCATCACACCGTCCCCTCATCCCCCTGTGCCAGCACGGCAGCGGCAGCGGCGGCTTAACCTGAGAGTCTTCCCACCACCACCACCACCACCACCACCGCCGATGCCTGCACCCCTCATCAGCAGTGGCGGCTTAACCTGAGAGTCTTCCCACCACCATCTCCTCCACCACCACCTCCACCTCCATCTCCACCATCTCCACCTCCACCACCGCCTGCCTCGGCAGTGGCGTGAGACGGCTCTTGTTATCAGTGTGTGTGTGATATCACTGCAGGGATCAGCTGATTTGCTCTTTGATGGTGCAAAGAGCTTCAAGACACCTCGGGATGGGATTTGGTGCTTTACAATTACAAGTTGATTGATTGATTGATTGATTGATTGATTGATTGACCCCTCAAAGTTTGGTAAGATTACTCTCTGCTCACTCTGCTCAAGGCTGCAGTGAGCGACCAGACCACTGGACCACTGGACCACCGGACCAGTCTGATCCGGTCACATCAGTGCTAAAACAGACGGAGGAGGACGGTGACGACCCCACGGCTCCGTCTAATAACTGGAATCACCCGAATAAAATGAACAATTGCAGTCGTGCCGCGACACAGGAAGCATCCGATGGCCTCTGATGGGAGCCCAGGAACCAGGGAACCCACATCAGTCCTGTGGGCTTTTTAATTTGTCACAGCTGACAGTCACCAAATGAACTTTTTTTTTTTCTTGGCAGAATTTGACATTGCAGAAACTGTCGAGAGAGAGAGAGAGAGAAAAAAAAAAGTCACACTCAAATGTTGGTGCTTCAACATCCAGGATCCACAGCTGCTCTGCAGGCAGGTGGGCTTCCCTTTAAAGCCTGACGAGTCTGACCTTCAGGATGGATTGGACTCCCCAACAGTGGCGGGAGGAGCCCCTGTCGTGTGTGTGTGTGTGTGTGTGTGTGTGTGTGTGTGTGTGTGTGTGTCCGTCCAGTGGGACCGTCACCTCCCAGATCCTCCAAGCCAAGCAAACAGCCTCCAGATTAATCATCATTATTTGCCGGCTGATCTAATCGAGCAGCATTAAAGGCTTTGATTGAGTGCGATCGCGCCGCCGTATCGGAAGAGTCGATGATGCAAAGAAAAAAAACAAAACAAAAGAAAACAAACCAATCAGCTGAATAGCAACGGCCGGAGATCAATTGAAAGTGAATCCATAACTGCAGCGCTGGCGGAACCTTGTCCCTAAATCAAATTAATGAAGAGCCGGGGAAAAGAAATCCATGGTGGCGGCGGCTCTGATCATTAAAGGAATTATCGCACTCAGACTATCGAGTTTCAATTAGGCTCACTGTTTATTTTCCACATTCGTCAACACCTAGAAAAGTACATGTGGAGGAGTGAGTGGACAGAGCAGGGGAGGGGCCACAGGAAAAAAAAAAGAGTAAAAAAAGTAACAATGCTGTTGGGAGTGAAGTGAGCAGATGAGCAGTGAAGCCTCCCCGCAGACCCAAAGAGGCACTTTAGTAAAACGCTCCGCCGCCGCCGCCACCGCCGCTTTTGAGGTCGCCAGCGTCCCGACGTTCTGCTGCCGCCGCCGCCGCCGCTCAGGACTCATCACACAGACCATGATTTGGGGCCATTCGAAGAGAAAAACGGCCGGGAACATTAGTGTTGACCTTGACAAAGCACTTGATTTAGATAACAGCTCCCCCTCCTCCTCCTCCTCCTCCTCCTCCTCCTCTTCCTCCTCCTCCAGCGAGCCAGGCTGGAATTAGGTCACTTTAGTGGCTGGAGAGCCCCGCCGAGCGTGACCAAGCTGAAATGTTTGACTTTCAGGCAGGAGACGTGAGTGGACGTCGCACCTGCTCCACCTGCTCCACCTGCTCCACCCCCTGCAGCTCACAACTTGAATTTACTGTCGCTAAAACTGAAAACCAGCGGATTTATTGGCATATTAGAAGGCACGAAAAAAATGAAAGTTTTGTGTGTTTTTTTTTTTTTTGAAAGGTCGTTCTTCAGCCTTAAAAATAAAAAGGAAATCAAATAAAAAATTGTTCTCCTTCAGGGTGGGGGGGAGGCAGAATTGACCAACCAGAAGACTTCAACTTCTCACGGCTGATTAGATCCTCCAGCACTTGGACCATACTGTGCACTAAACTGATGTGCAGCTACCCGGAATTGAAACTAACATATTGTAGCAATTCAGCCCAGAGCTGCTGTGATTGGCCCCTCTTGCTCGCAAGAAGCTACTATAATATATATGTATATATAACACCATAATAACACCAGCAGGGCCACTGTTTCATACTCTGATGTATACATAGCAAAACAGCTCATTCAACACGCAGCAGAGCAGAGCAGGAGGCGAGGTGCGAGCGTCTGATTGGCTCACTGATTGGAGGCCTGCACTCACAGCGTAGCCAGTCAATCACTGTGCAGCTGTGCTGCTGTGCAGCTGTGCAGCTTCGGCTACAATGTGGCTCCTTGTGCCCACTTCCTGTCACGTCCCGAATTAGCCGACGGCTCGGAATCAGGGTTTTTTTTTTTTTTTTTTTTTGCCTCGTCTATTTTAGTCGTCAGCTGCATGAAGCACGCTGGTTGGGACGGGAAGTGAAAATGAGAAATTGCAATAGTTACATCACAAATAAGAACTATGTTGAATCCAGCCACGGCCTCATTTCCCGCCCCCCCCGCCCCCCCCCACCCCACACACACACAATGGAGTAGCAAGAATAGATTTACTGAGAAATTACCAAAAGATAATTTCAAGCAAAGTGGGATCAGCGAGACCTTGAAGATCATTACTGCACATTTACAGATAATGGTAATAAGAATAATAAGAATAATAAGGATAATAAGCACACAGAAGTGCTAGAGTTAGCTTGAGCAGCACACGTTGGCCCAAGGCTGCCAACCAGCTGCCAGTAGCTGTGTGTGCCACGGTGCTGCCAGCAGCGACGGCGGCGACGGCTTGGAAGGCAAAACTCGATGGAAACCAAGGTGAGCAAGCGTGGGGAATAAATCTACGCTCGGGGCAACTCGGAAACACCGCAGTTGTGTGTTTGCGGGGAGGGCTGGCAACTCTGTGCGTGTGTACTGCCGCCGCCGCCGCTATCATGTCCCAGCCCAGGGCTTCGGCGGGGCCCTGCACTCGTCCCGCAGCCCGGGCTTGATCCAGGACGACAGAAATCTCCGGAGCTCGGCTCGTCTTTTTGCCCCCCCCCACCCCCCACCCCGCGATCATGTGAGCGAAAATTCAATTTGGCCATTGTGCAATTAGATTTGGACAAATGTCTGATTCTGACTAAAGGGACCATGTGACCGCACTCGTGTCCCCGGGGGCACAGCCCTGCACAGTTGACTTGTGCGCGCTCGCTTATCAGATAAAAGCAAATGCAAAATAAAAAAAAGCCACACATAGAAACACAAAGTACACACACTGGCACAAACACAAGTACACACACACACACACACACACACACACACACACACACACACACACACACACACACACACACACACACACAGAGCCACAGCAGCGGCCAGGACTCAGCTGACCAGGGTTGTGTGGTGTAGATTTATCATCGGCCATTAAAAGACATTTGATTTTTACTGGGGTGTTTCTACACAACAGGAGCCCGACTGCTCTTTACAAGCACTTCCTCTATCCACCTCCTCCTCCTCCTCCTCCTCTATCCACCTCTTCCTCCTCTGGCCGTAAAGCACCAGCGTCTCTCCTCCTCTGCTGCACTATCTCCCCATCCACGGTGACCTTTACTTTGCCTCCTTCTTCATAGAGCGTGTTTGATTTCCTCCTCTTCCTCCTCCTCCTCCTTCTCCTCATCCCTGCAAAACATCCTCACCCAACTGGCCAGTTTTTGCTGCTTTTTTTGTTTTTGTTTTTTTTTAAACAAGGGCTGACTGATCCAGTGCAATGTGGGGATGAAGGAAGAAAATAATTACTACAACTTGTGTTTACTGGGTTTCCCCAGGAGGTTTTGGTTCATCGTGCTGCTGCACCGAGAGAGACGAGAAGGTGCGACAACACGCTTCACCTCTCGAGATGTTTCCTCCAGAATTCTCTGATCAGGTTTTTTTATTTTTTTTTTTGGTTGAAACCAGAGTGTTTTTTTTTTCTATTGCTGGATTCTGCAGACACACATTGAATTCATCTTTTTCGTGTTTCGCTAAAGCACACTGTGCTAGTCCTGGTGTGGGGGGCGGAGCTGGAGCTGCTGCTCTCCTGGGAGGAGTCAATCAGCTTCACAATCAGGCTCGGCTCGCACGACGTCGCTCGACGGAACAGAAATAAAGCAAACCGTGCAGGAGCCTTCGCCGGCTTCCAGAGGTCCAATGATTCTTACAGGGCTGAAGGACCAAATCTGAATAATAATAATAATAATAATAATAATAAGATCCACTCAACTCAGTGCTTTTTTTTTTTTTTTTAATATCTATCGTTTGCCTTTTCCCAATCACTTCACTGCGTCTCCTCCGCTCTCTTCCCTGTTTTCAGCCCCGCCCCCCCCCATCTATGGTTGCCCCACCCCCTCCCCCCCTTCATTTCCGCTTCTCTGTCCGGTCCTTTTACACAGAGGCTAATCTCTCTCTCTCTCTCTCTCTCTTTCTCTCTCTCTCTCTCACAGCAGCACTTGGTGAAGAGTTAATGAAGACGCAACGCAACAAAAAAAACAGAGACGGAGTACCGTTAACACACACACACACACACACACACACACACACACACACACAGGCATGAGGAGTGTAATAAACGCCCTCTGACCCTGGTCAGCCAGTTCAGTGGCGCACTAGTGTGAAGATGAATGACCCCACTGGTGCACCAGGGCAGTCGGATGGACTCAGTGACGTCTTAAGTCGGTGATTCTGTCGCTACGTAGCCAGTTTTCAAAGCTCTACAGTGCCGTGTGTCAAACTCTGGCCCGCGGTCTGTGAGGCAATACAAAATCACCGCAAGAGCCGCTGGCCCGCTGGTATTATACAGCGCGTTAGCACATGTAGGCTAATGCTACAAATGCCAGAATGCTCTGCTCAATCAGGACAGGACGTTTATTGAAGGATATTATAATTAATGAATTGGTTTATTTTTGTGATTTTATTTTGAAATGCATTATTAGCTCGTAAAAAAGGTTACTGTTGAAATTTAAATCAGAAGCCTGCAGATAAAAAAAAAAAAAAGCACATGACTTTTATTTATTTCAATGTGTTTTTGCAGTTATTTATTGTATAGTGTGAAGCTTCACTTGATCCATATTCAGCGTTGAAGCAAAACACATTTGGGTCCATAGAAAATAGTTCACTGATCTTTCTGCAGGAAGATTTTTTTTCAATAAATATCAACGTTGGCTTGCGACTTTGTCCAAGTCTGACATTTTGGCCTCACTGTGTATTTCAGTTTGACATCCCTGCCCTACAGTGACTTGCTTTTATTTTTATTTTTCAAAAAAAAAAAAAAAAAAAAAACCACTAGCAACAAAATTGACTACTTTTTCTCTGAGAATTCTGCCGAGTCGGACTTGCGGGCAGGCGTCCTTCTCTCCCTCCTCAAGCACCAGCGGGCGTGACTTGGCCGTCTGTTCGTGGCAACTGGAATCTGCACTGAGCCCGGTTGAAAGAAGCCGCGACGGACGATCACATGATTTATCGTGAGAGCAGGAGCCCTTAAACCACGAGGCTGTTCACCCAAACGTCATTCAGAGACTTTCATTCCTCCACGTTCACATCGTCGCGTCCCAGAAAGCTCAGAAATGCTCCCGGCTGAATCTTTCAAATCCCCGACACGCAGAGGCTGCTGCTCCAGAGTCGCTAGTTTACCAGAACCATCGCTCGCCGCTTCCAAGAACCTGCTGGTTATTCAACAAAGTGGAAACGGTGAATTATCTCGACAACGACGACGACGACGACAACAACAACAAAAGAAAACCAATGTGGCAGCATTAAAACGCTATTGACTCCCATAAAGAAGCCAACAGTTTAATTAGTGCTGGAACCCGTGGACGTCGGCTTGCAGCAGCTGCCACGTCTGGCCTGGAGCTGCGAAGCTGAAATAATATTAGCAGAGAGCCGGCGGCTGGCTGGCTGGCCGGCGGCCCCGCAGGGAGCAAACAGCCACGCTGGGAATTTCTCCGTAAACACACCACAACAAAGTTGCTACGGTGAGCTTGTTAGCAAACAGCTGCCTGGTTTGTAGCAGGTAAGGACACACACACACACACACACACACACACACACACACACACACACACACACACACACACACACACACTCTCTCTGGGGACGTTGTTTTGGTGTTTGCAGTGGATGAATGTCAAACCTGTGGGTCGGTCCTCCCATGTTGCCGTGTTTGACGAGAAATAAATACATTCTAGCAGCGCTGGACGGGCCAGAGTGTCGAGTCGAGCTCAACGTGGTCAAAACAAACATCTCTTCTTGGATGAAGTTTCAGCGGATGAAGGAGACGGGTGCAGACACGGACATTGAAAAGCAGCACAGAGAGGAAGATGAGGAGGAGGAGGAGGAGGAGGAGGAGGTGGTGAGTAATCTTACCGTCGTCTCCAGATCCCGAGCCGGCATCTGCGGAGGAGAGCAAACAGTCATTAAGGAAGAGGCTCACAGTGCCGCAGACGTCAGCTGAGCCAGTGTGTGTGTCTGCATATGGAAGTGTGTGTCTAGACCTCCCTGTGTCAAAGTGGAAATCCATTTTTTGAATGCAGCTGCGATGGCCTTGAAAAGTCCACGACGCATCAAAACCACTTTGACATTGATCACAAACTGCATCTCCCACAATGCACCAGGTGGCCGCCTGACTTTTCCAACAAGACGCCTGAGCAACGGCGGCGGATAATCCCAGAATGTTGAAGGTGAGAAGAGATGAAGGAGGAAGATTGAATGTTTGTTTCACAACTACGAAAGGCATCTTGCAATGTCAAAGGTGCATTTATTCACATGTTTGTCAGTGTATTGAGACTCGACGACCCGGAGGCCGCACAGCTCACGTTGCCCTCAGTCAAAATCCAGCGTTTGAACGCCGGAGTGAGAGGAAAGAAACCTCTGAAGGCGGCGCAGAAAGTTAAACTTGGAAAAGAGAAGAAGAACACAGAGCAAGAGAGGAGAGAAGAGGACGTGGCCCCGAGGCTGCCAGCATTATGCATCTTCCTCCGCCGAGACCGAGCGAACACCTCCGTCTGTCGCTGGCTGAGGATCTGTTGTTGCGTGTCGGCGGCTCTTCTGTTTCTTTCCCTCACCCCCTCCCTCCCTCCCTCCCTCCCTCCGGCTGCGGCGGGCTCTCGGAATTGTTTAACAATATGGCCGTGAAAGGGATAGTGATGAGCACTTAGAGGAACAGGCGCCGAGTAACTGGAGCCAGGCAAGCAGAAAGCGATCGGCTAAAAAGCCTCGGGGCCGGAGAGCAGTGGGCGGAGTCTCGGGGGAGCCCGCTCCCCGTGAAAACCCCTGTGAGATGGGCTTCACGTTGGGGGGGTGGGGGGGGGGGGGGTGGAGGGTGGGCTGGGTGCACTGTCGCCAGGGTAGCGTGGCCGTCGCTGGGCTGGACGGCAGGCGTGGAGCGCAGCCAGCAGGCTGTCCGGATACTTTAGTCGCGAAAGCATCAGTTGAATAAATGGCCTCTGCGATGGATAAACTCAGCAGACAGGATGACAGGGGTGACAGGGTGACAGGGGCGACAGGTGGGACAGGGGCAGCCCTGCAGTGAGCCAGCAGTGAGGTGGGGCCGCCTCCTGTGTTGCTTGTCCTAGTGTGTCAAACACTTCACCGTCTTCCATTTCTTTCTTTTTTTTTTTTAATTTCTTTGATTTCTTGTGATTTTATGAACCTCTATATTTTGATTTATTTGTAGTTATGATTGCATGGGCTGATTTTATTTTATTTTATTATTATTACATCAATATTGATGAAATAAGTGTGGGCTCGTTTTATTCCTCTTTAAATAAAACATTTTTTTTTACGAGAGGAACGTGAAGATGTTTATTGGACCTAAATATTCAAAAATAAAATCTAATTACGTCCTCAGTGTTTTAACACTTGTTTTGAACACCAGCAGTTGTAATAAAAGTCGCGACGGCGGAACACAATGTTTTGGTTTGGAAGAGAGACAGTATTTCAAAAAAAATGAGAATCAACAGAAAAAAAAAAAAAAAATCTAATAAAGCTTTTAATGATGCCATCCTTCCAACATTATCGCACCAGCCGCTTTGCATTTCTCTTCAGGCCATCACATATGTATATATGAGAAAAGAACAACACAAACAACAACGCAGATGGCTCATCACCCTCCAGGTATTTGGTTTGTTTCGCATTCATTTTAAGGTGGTGAAATGCAGACACCTTCAGTTTTATCAGCAGTCCGTCTGTCAGACGTGCTGGTGGAGCTGCTGTGAGGACGCCTGAGCCTCATCTCGCTCCCTGCCGCTAGCTAGCCGCCGTGCGCCGCTGTGCGCCGCAGTGGCCAACGCGGCTCTCGCCAGAGCCAGTTGGGGGCGAAGTGGAGTCACGCTGTCCACTGGAGACACGGATTCTTCACCGCTGCTTCTCTTAATCTTCTCCTCCTTTCAACGCAAACGTGTGTGCAGCCCTGATAAATCTGCCTGCTGCGGCTCCAGCGGACGTTGCTTCTAACCGCTAGCAGCTTCTTCTTTGCTGAGGTTTTTTTTTTATCTCGTCTCTTCTTGCAGTTACACCTCTTTCTATCTAAACCTAAAAAAAAATAAAAAAAAGACAGATAATCTCTCGGCGGGACGAGATGAGTGAGAATTGGCTCAAGGTCGCGTTGCCTTCCTGAACGTTTCGAGAACAACCACGTCTGAGCAGAGCGCAGGGACGCAGCGACGGCAACGGCAACAAATACATCAAGGTGTGCAAGAGGCTGCCGGTGCAAACAAAAAAAAAAAAAAAATGAATCATTAACTTAATGAATCAAATACTGGCAAAAAAAAACAACAGGAGGAAGAAGTGTTTGAGCGTGTTTTGCTGCTTGGCCATTTCCCAGCAGCGCCGCTGCTCTGCAACGCTCCTCGTCCGAGCGACACCTACACTGTCAGCGGTTGTCGGATGTAATGAGCGTAATTCTCTCCGGCTGACTTGATTACGTCGGAGTCGGCTGCTCGCTCGCCGCCAGCGCCCGGACTCAGCAGGGAGGTTTATCTCGCTGCTGCAGCAGCCCGGTCGGCCGACTCGCCGTGTTCCCGGCAGTTAACAACTCCCCCGACCACTGCGAGCAATCACCGCCGGTCAAGCAAAGCGTGAAAGAAACAGTCACACTTCGCACGCGTTGTCGCGAGCGTTAAGAACAGATTGTCGTTTGCGCCGTGTGTGTTTTGGCCCCCCCCGCCGAGGTGCAAGCGTCTCCACCGAAGCCACGCCCACGCAGCACAAACCCGCTGCACGGAAACAAATACCTGAGCTGCTCTGGCTCGTTGGTTTTACCGAGGGAAGTGCTGCTCATCACGGGAGGAGTTCTCAGCTTTTACACATGACATATCTGAATGTTAGCTTAGCATTGCAGCCGTTAGCATTACATTATCGCACCGACGGGGCTGCTTCCCAGCCGCAGAGCGAGAGACGGAAAAGCAACAGGAGCCTCGGCCCGGCGCCGCCTTCCTCCCTTCGTCTTTGAAGAGAATCAGAATCCAGCTGACCTTGGAGCTCCGGGGACACGGGGTGTGCGGTGTTTCATGAAAAGGCTTAGCGGGAAGGATCCCCCCCCAACCCTCCCCACCCTCCGCCGCCCAGCCTAGTGGAGACAGAAGGGGGTTCGCCGAGGATCAATAAAAACCTTTAGCGTCTGCACCAGGGCACGAGGTTGGAGAGGTTGGAGGGGTTGGAGGGGTTTGAGGAAGGAGTGGCGAGGCAGAGAAAAACCGGCGAGGGAGATAAGCAGCAGTCTTCTGCCAGGTCACACAGAGGAGCAAGGAGGACGGCAGTGGTGGAGGCAGGAGGGAGGAGAGAAGGACCAAGTTGCCTTCATTCGCAGCACATCGCTCCATCTTGATGGGTCTGGAGAAAGGGTTTGCTAGGAAAACAAGCAAAAAGCACACAGAGCCCAAAGCGTCCACTTCAGGTTCGGACACCAGGCGTTCTGCAGGAGGAGAGGCTGGAGATCCGCAGAAACAGAAAAAGAAGAAAGAAAACCCAGCAATCCTCAGCGCCATCCAGCCAGCCAGCCAGCCAGCCAGCCAGCCAGCCAGCCAGCATGCGAGAGTGATTCTCCTGCGATGCACAGCGGCCGCGGCTCGGTCCATTAGCCCGGCGGTGCCGTGTCATTCCCTGAACAATGACTTTCCGCCGCTCCTCAGTTGTCGTGCATAACACAAGCCGTGTGTGTAACGCATCCAGCCGCAACCAAAGGCAGATTATTTCCTCCCGTGGACCTCGGCTATAATCTTCTTCCACGCTGGAGGCTTCACGGCCAGCGGCCTCCGACTGGTGTTTGGTGAAAGCTCCGCAGCTCCGGCTCACCGGGAGACGCACGCGTCTCGGCTTTCTTCTCTCGTTCCCCCCCCGCCCCCCGCCCCTCCATTTTCAACCTAGCGACCGCAGCGGTGGTCAATGAATCTCAGAAAGCCTTCAGCCTTTCACTCAGTAAATAGCTTTGCAGAAGTGTGAAGGGACTCTGTGGGAGAGTGGATCTACAAAGTGCACAATTCATCGCCGTGTACTTGTTGACGCTGCAGCCGTAAAGAATAATTTTCAAATGACTTTTTTTTTTTTTTTTTCATTGTTAATCCTTAACCAGGCCATTGCCATTCATGTCGGGAGAGGAGTGCAGAGTGCGTTGATTGAACATAACGGTCCTTTAATTAACGTCCACATAAAGGAGTTGAGACGCTGGCCTCCTTCTGAGTCTGGGCACATAATCTGCAGCGTGCAGCGTCCACCTCAAGTCCTCCTCGCCCACTTTATCATTCCGCCCTCACATTCATTACCGCCAATCCCTCGCCGAACTTAATTGCATTCTGTAGAGCAAAGTTGGCTGGTTCCCTTTGCAACAGAGGCGTCTTATTATATAAATCCCTTATTGGACTTTTTCCACCCTTTGTAATGCCTGTGCTGGAGTGGCCCCACCGGACCTGGAGATACCCAGTCCACCGGCTCCAGCAAACACACGCAAATTATTTGCAGAAGACTTTCCTGATGCATCGCGAGTCCTGCCGACACCTGAAGCCTGACCAGGAATCCATGTGAAATGAGGGGATTCGTTCAATGGAAGATTGGAGGATTGGCCGGATGACACCCGTGAACGACCCTGGAACCCCCCGGTATGCTCAACAAGTGCCTCTCTCACAAAAATATCATTATCTTGCGACATGTTTGATTCCAGCAGGCGGTGCTGGATGAAATTCGATTGCCCTGCGTTACCCTGAAGGTGACACTACTGGGTTACTAGCACTTCCTATGGACTTCCAAAGGGTGGCATACCTGCCGTATCCAAGAGGGCGGAGCTACGCACGCTGCCATTAGCTGATTGGTCAAGAGGAGGACTTTTTTTTTTTTTGAGATGAACGGAGCACACGGTGAGAAGGAAGCAGAGAAAGAGACGAAGATCCTCTGGAGGTGTCGACTCAACTCCTTCTGCATTCAATTCATTCTTAGACGACAGCAGTTGGCAAGTGAAAGTGTAGTGAAGTCATCCCGTACCAGACCCATCCCGTACCAAACCCCCCCCTGTACCAAACCCCCCCGTACCAAACCCTCCCCGTACCAAACCACCCCGTACCAAACCCTCCCCGTACCAAACCACCCCGTACCAAACCCATCCCGTACCAAAACCATCCCGTACCAAACCCATCCTGTACCAAACCCCCCCGTACCAAACCCTCCCCGTACCAAACCATCCCATACCAAACCACCCCCGTACCAAACCACCCCCGTACCAAACCCATCCTGTACCAAACCCCCCCGTACCAAACCCTCCCCGTACCAAACCACCCCCGTACCAAACCATCCCGTACCAAACCCTCCCCGTACCAAACCATCCCATACCAAACCACCCCCGTACCAAACCCATCCTGTACCAAACCCCCCCGTACCAAACCCATCCCGTACCAAACCACCCCCGTACCAAACCCATCCTGTACCAAACCCCCCCGTACCAAACCCATCCCGTACCAAACCACCCCCGTACCAAACCCATCCTGTACCAAACCCCCCCGTACCAAAACCATCCCGTACCAAACCCACCCCCCGTACCAAACCACCCCCCGTACCAAACCCCCCCCGTACCAAACCCATCCCGTACCAAACCCACCCCCTGTACCAAACCCATCCCCTGTACCAAACCCATCCCGTACCAAACCACCCCGTACCAAACCACCCCCGTACCAAACCCATCCCGTACCAAACCACCCCGTACCAAACCCCCCTGAACCGCTCAGTGGAAGAAGCTAAAGCCTAGCAAACGGGATTCAACGAGTCTTGTAACATTGTAGCTAAGGTGCACTTTGCTACGTACATCCTTGTGGTTGGGCAGCAGGCTTTACTGCGGTTCCATTCCATACATTGTCCGTGAATTGTCTCCGGCTGTGCCAGTGTCACACCAACGTTAGCATATGGTCTCGGCGCTGCGGATGAGCAAACGGCCGAGCATAAGCTGCCAGCACGAGACCCAACAAGTCCAATTTCACACGTCTGGCTTAGCAAGAGAAGAGCCGAGTGGAGAAGCGTTTGAGTTTGAAGAGGCGGCACCCGGCATGATGCGAGTCGCCGTGCGGGCTGCGCAGGAAATGACATCACACATCTCGATGCAAAGATAACACAATGCAAAGGGGATGTTCAAGGTGGAAACACTACAGTCATTTGAAAAACTGGATTGACGTGACGGGAATGTTTGAACAAAAAATTGTGTCTATTTGCAGAAATTTGCAATATATGTATATATATATATGTATATATATATATATATATATATACATATATCTGAAGAGAAACTTGACAAAGTTAGAGTGAATTTTCCTCCTCAATCCCTGAAGATTGGAGAGATTTTACCGTCCGGCCCAGACAGAGTGGCATCTTGGCACCGAGTCATGTTTGCTGACACCTTAGCATGAAAGTGACGCCTCAGCGGGCTTCCTGTTTACTGTTGGCGCTCCGACGTCTGGCCTCTTGGCCTTCGCCGCCGCCTCAGATGGTTGAGGAGAGAGCGTGATGGCGACGCTGTCGACGTTGCTTTGCTAAATCCAGCCAAAGGTTTCGACAGCTGACACACACAGACACAGCCTACGCCCTGAAGGGGGCGTGAGTGGGAGGTTGGCCGAGTGAAGCTTCTCAGCCGATGCAATTTTATTTTTACATTTTTTTTTTAATTTTTCAATTACAAAAAAAATGTTAAAATTGCTGTAACTCCTCACTGCATTCGCACGTTTGCTTGGAATTGAAGTTTTTATTTCAGCCACTTTCTGTCTGCGCTGCGGCAAGACAGAAAAACTGGCATCAGCAGCCGAGATGACATCTGTACTGTTGCTGCTGATGCGATTTTGCCAGAAAATATACGGTCGAAACAGAAAACTAAAAAAAGAAGAAAAAAAAAAAAGAATGTGCAAGTGTTTGGGGAAAGAGGTGTTGAGCTCATTTAGTGTTTAAAGTGGCAGGGGCCTAAACGATTCTGATGCTCGCCGTCCAGAGTATTGACTGAGAGGCTGAGAGGCGAGAAGAGCACAGACGGCTGATTTGAAAAAAAAAAAAAAAAAAAAAAAGTGTCTGGCCTATTTTTCTACATGAAAGGTCATCACTTGGTTATGTAAGACAGATTGCGCTGTTCTGCCTCCGCAAGAACCCGGCAGTTTGTGTCATTGTATCATCAGAAAAACGAGGGTTTCCGCTCCTTGGAAGGAAGACGCCTCATTTTAAAAGATCTGCTTTTCGAATCGATACGTCTCCGGTGGTATATCCAAAAGACATAAATGGTGTAAATGAACTCTTAAGAACTAATGCCAACAAATAATTAAAACAAATCCATCCAGATATCCGTTTATTTTTTTTTTATTTTTTTATTTTTTTAAGTTTAGTGCAAAATCATTAACTATCTAAATGGAAAAAAAATATGCTTGCAAAATTTAGAAACAGATCCTTGATATTCAACAGTGAGCGATGGTAACAGTAAAATATGATAAGAAAAAAATGCATGCTGTCGCTCTGGCCAAAGGTTAACGTCACTACAGCAGCAGCAAACCTTTTTTTATCCTTCCAACTCCACAGCATTCACAAGGCCGCTAGTGTTCCAGCGGAGCCGCTGCCATTCCGCTCTCCGAGGTGCTTAGCGGGGCTTATTCCCGCCTCTTTAATAGACCTGGCTGAGGCTGAGTGAGTCTCGGCGCCGCCAGCTCGGCCCGAGCCGTGATTCACGAGTGGCTCGGACGGACAAAAAGCCGTCGTCACCTTGCCAGCGGTCTCCCCGCGTGCCCCCTCCCCCCCCCCCTGCTGAGAACTCCGTTCACAGTGTGACTCAATAATTGGCTCAACATAAAATAATTGACTGCCGGAGCGGCACACTCTGGATTTGTCACCAAGCGCCAACAATTGGCCAAACATAATCAGGTCTGTCCTAATGGAATCAGGGCCGGAGGAGCTTCCCAAAGTGCTGTTAATGGCTGCAGCAGCACTAGGTTCAAGTACAGAGTCACTCTCAGTCTGCTTCTTTACAACCAAGAGAACGAAAAAAAATAAAAATCCGCCAAAGGGGAGAATAACAGGAGTCAACGTCTGGCAGAGAATAGTTCTTTCAAAGAACACAAACAGCTTTTGGCTCTATGTGCTAAGAAAAAAAAAACAAAAACAAAAAGGTGAATTTCGCCTTCTTTTCACTTTCAATTGGTCCGACGGTCTGGATTTCCTCTGCTGGCTTCCCCGAGTCGCTCTGCTTGAGGCTCATTCTGAGCAGTAGAGCATCGTTCCTCGTGCGTCCACTGGCTGGATGTCCATCTCTTTCCACTGAGCTGCCACAAGACAGAATGAATCTCTTCTTTGTCTTTCCTTTAACTTCACAGTGCTCCCAATAGGAAGCAGCATCACACGGCTGCTCTCCACCACAGGCCTAACGAAGTGGCTGACCTTCCTCTGGCCCAAAGACGCCTGCTCAGCAGCTTCCATGCTGAACTTTAGTCAGCAGACACTAACACCAATTTACCTTGAACAATTACACACAGAGTGCATTCCTTATGTTGTTTTTTCTCTCCCTTCCCTTATTGGCGGAAGGAGACGAACGCAAGCGGCTGACGACGAGGCGGAGGAGGAGGAGGCTTCTGAGTGAGCTGCTGCAGAAGGTTCTGGACCAACACCGGACATCACAGCACCAGTCCGAGCTCAGGGGAAACGCGTGCGGCGGCTGACGCAGTCGCCTGCAGAATCATCTGAAGCTCTGTGTGTCTCTGCTTCTTCCTCCTCCTGTTAGAAGTGGCGCCGTGACAAAAGAAACGTGATGAAAACGTCTTTCATCAAATCTGAATAATGCCGTCGCAGCAGCTCTGTCTCGTCTCGGCACGAAGCGAACCAATCAGTCATCATTGTGCGATTTCACAGAACTAACTACAACAACTGAGGACCTGGGTGAGGAGAAGTCAGGGCCGTTCCACAGCCATCAACTCCACACTTGAACCCGTCTCAAGTCATCTCATCCTCACCCAGGGATCCCAAACTATTTTCCTTCACACCAGCAGGAAACAGAAACTTCAGATGTTTGCTCGAGCATAAAATCGCTAAAAAAAAAAAAATATTTCCAGATTTCCAAATGTTTCCAGACAGTGGACTTGGAACGTTCACTGACACATTTTTTTTCCCCTTAATAAAAATGTCACCGGGACAAAATTACATTTGCGTGGCCCTGCTGGGGGGCATAAAGCCGTCAGCTTATCACTGCTAAACACGCTCTTTCATGTCGACTGGAAACAAGTCAAACAGCCAGAGTGTAGCAGGAGGAGTAGAAAGGGGGGGGGGGGAGGAGGAGGCGGCGTCGCTGGATCATCCCTGACCAAATTAATTCAAGCACTCTTTGAAGAAGATGAAAGAAAACAAAACGTCCACACAATCCGGGGCTCCAAGAGAAAAAAGAACAACATCCAGATATATTTGAAGTGACGCTGGAAACTCGCCGGTGATGCCGTCCTTCCGTGTTCTGCTTGACTGAAGACGCCTCTCAGGCTCCGGCTCGCTGCCACGGCCGGCCGGCCGGCCACAATTTGACACGACTTTCCGTTTCTACGCCTTTGGACATTTGCTTAAACATTGCCTGAGCAAAGGTCAGCGCTGTCGAAGCTTCGGCCACTTCGACAGCGCCGCCGCTGCTCTGTTTCAGCACGAGTTGTGGACATCAAGTCTTTGTTTGCTTCGAATGGCGCTCCGGGTGACAGTCGTCCTGTCACCCGCTTTAAAGGCCTTTATTTTTGTACTGCGGTCTATGGGGGAAATGCCTTTTGAGCCCGTGGGATTTTTTTTTTTTTTCCCCTGCTGCAGTACCTCGAGTGGCCACTGGAAAAAGAAAATCGGCAGTGCAGTATCCACTTGTCATAATACATCCACGGTCTCTGCTGAGGACGGTGATGAAACCTTCAGCCGAGGCTCCTCCTCCTCCTCCTCCTCCTCGTCGTCGCCGCCACCGCAGAGCCCGTTACACCCAAACCCAGGAAATTACATCAGCCTGCCACCTCTGCTGTGTGTGTGTGTGTGTGTGTGTGTGTGTGTGTGTGTGTGTGTGTGTGTGTGTGCTCATCTTTTTGTTATTACACACCGCCTTTGAAGTGGCTCGTCGCTCTATAATTACCCCATCCCAGCCTTCACAATGGAAGCATTTGCATGTATTGACATTCCTAATTCATATTAATGCTCACAACTGTACGACCCCCCCCATACAATATTTACACTCCCACCATCGGCGGCTTTACATCGGCTTGGGATCATCCGCAGCGCCTGCAGACATGAATGTGCAGGAAGTGTTGAGCGTGTTTAACCTTCTGCACAAGTGTGTGACTGCAAGGCATGTCAAGTGTGTGTGTGTGTGTGTGTGGGTGTCCCACTGTGCATAAAGTGTAGAGCCCTAATGTAAATGTACATACCGGCAGGACACTCCCCCTCAGACACCACCAGCACCTCAGACTGCTGCTTGCAGGCGTCCTTGCGCAGGAAGCACTCGTTCTTGTAGTTCTGATTGTTGGAGCCGCACACCGGGGCGTGCACGTCGTTGCACTGCGGGGCGAGAGACACAGAGAGACACACAGAGAGAGAGATTAGTTTCTCAGGTCAGAATTGTACATACAGTATATACATACATATAAAAAGAGAACAAAGGATACAGCGACAACAGAATGATATTGGCCGACAAGGTGCAGGCTTGAAGCTTCAGCTAACGTTATGCTTCAAGCGGCTCATTTTTAACAGCACCTACATCAACAAAGTACATCCCAAAAAAGTTCGGAATAATTTTCATCGACGGGCCATCGATCACTCCCGAGTTTTATATTCGCTCACCACCTTGTTTTGAAATATTCTTTCGGCTACGCAAAGTGAACGACGCATCTTTCATTCCTCGTCACAAACATCCAGACAGTTTCACCCCTGTAACACATACTGGTCACATCTGCTCCAGATGTTTGTCCTTGCTCTTGGTTTGTGAAACATTCCTCATCCCCCCCCCTGAGTTCAGATTGGTTCTCTGGGTCCAAAAGCCTCTGAATGCAGTCAGCAAGCAGGTTAGTGTGGACTTTAGAGATTATCTGAACGCTTTAATAATTCACTAAATCCCCCCCCCCCAAAAAAAAAAAAATTAAATAATTCAAAGCAGATAAATTGATAAATAATGCATTGTTTGGCTATACAATTCATATAGCTTTCTTCTGTAGTAGGTGAGAGAGAGAGAGAGAGAGAGAGAGAGAGAGAGAGAGAGAGAGAGAGAGAGAGAGAGAGAGAGAGAGAGGCTGGGGGAGGTCAATCAGAATTCCTACAGGGTGAGTTTGGTTGACCCCCCCCGCTTCCTCCTTCCTGGAGCGTCTTCACACACACAGATGGGAATGGAGATGTTCTCCACACCAAACACAACCTGCCCATGAATAATGGAGGAGTTCCCACCAGTTTGTATGTTTATAAAAGCAGATGAAGACGCTGCCACGGGAAACAAGGAGACCGCTTGACTCGACATTGGGAAAATAAGACTCTCGAGCGAGTGCGTGTGTGTGTGTGTGTGTGTGTGTGTGTGTGTGTGTGTGTGAGAAAGCAGAAGGTCTCTCTGCTCTGACTGAGAGCCTCTTGAAAGTGGATCTCATTGTCACATCCAGTAACCACACGACCGTTCCTGACATTTAAATAAGTGAGTAAAAAAAATGCAAGACTCAAGACTCTTCCCAGTGCTGCTGTTTTATATTTGCCATTTTGATTTTTTTTCCCACCTAAGTTTGGAGTGCGCAGAAACCGAGTCCGATGACGAAACGCTGAATTCAAAAAGGTGAAAGTATTTCTCGATGAGACCGTCAGAGTCAATACTCTAGTCTCAGCGTCAGCATCAAAGTGCCGAGTCAATGCGACAGGCAGCTTGGAAATGCTGGAGTGAGTCAATTGGGAGCTGGGAAACTAAAGGAGCATGCAGTGAAATCTGTCAGGACGGCGCAGTTCCCTCTCTGCTCAGCAGGATCATCTCTGCTCCAGAGAGAATGGAAACCCACCACCGTCACTTCCTCACTCAACTCCCACACAGCAGCAAAGATTTTGTACTTTATTTGGAAACTCAGGACAAAACGTTGGAAGATATTCATTCTAATCTGCCATCTTTTGTGGCACATAAATCCTCGGAAAGGAAGGATGGACGGAAGGAAGGGAGAGGGAGAAAGAAGAAAGCGGCCCCCGCCGACAGCTGTGTCCCGCCTCCCTTGTTGCTCCACTGGAGCGGCGGCGGCTTAAGTGACTTGCTCAAGGGCACTGATCAAAATAACTGCTCGGTACAGGAGAACACGAGTCATTCATCTCCCCGCACGCCTCTGTGGCTTCACAGCAATTCCACACTTCTACACATGACTGATGGAAGTCGTGCACTCAGCCTTAGTTCTCCCTTATTCTGCAGGGGTGGGTGGGGGGAGAGGGAGGTGGAGGTGGAGGTGGGGGTGGGGGAGGTTGGAGACTACGGAGGAGAGATACTCATTTGATTTGATATTGATTTGTCCGCGCCACCAGGAACAGCCCCAGGAATAACAAACGTGACTCTTCAATTGAGTCATATTCCTCGGCTATCAGCCAATCGCTGCTCCCCGCCGCCGACTCGCAGGCCCGGAACAACTGACTCAAATCTAAAAGGTGGCTGGAAGAAAAAATGGGCAGCGTGCGTGAAAATGTGTTGGCGCCGCTTTCCACCGTGACACCACAAAGACGAGCGGCGGCCGGCTGCTGAGGAGGAGGGGGGGGGAAGGAGGAGGGGGAGGAGGAGAGAGGAAGGGGGGGGGGGAGGAGGAGGAAGAGGGGAAGGAGGAGGAGGGGGAGAGGGAGGAGGAGGAGGAGAGAGGAAGAGGAGGGGGGGAAGGAGGAGGAGGGGGTGGAGAGGGAGGAGGAGGAGGAGAGAGGAAGAGGAGGGGGGGAAGGAGGAGGAGGGGGAGAGGGAGGAGGAGAGAGAGGAAGGAGGAAAAGGGAGGAGGAGGAGGAGGAAGGGGAAGGAAAGGAGGAGGAGGGGAGGAGGAGGAGGAGAGAGAGGAAGGAGGAAAAGGGAGGGAAGTAGGAGGAGGAGGAGGTGGAGGAGAGGGAGGAGGAGGAGGAGGAAGAGGAGGGAAAGGAGGAGGAGGGGAAGGAAGAAGGAGGAGGAGAGAGGAAGAAGGAGGAGGAGGAGGTGGAGGAGAGGGAGGAAGACGAGGAGGGAAAGGAGGACGAGAGGGAGGAGAAAGAGGGAGAGGGGGAGGAAGGGTAAGAAGAGGAGGAAGAGGAGGGTCCACCGTTGACTCCACTCGTGTTCCCCTGCAGTCTCTCATGGTTGGACCTGCAGTGTGAGGAGTGTCGGCCTGACCAGACTCTCACTGCCACACATCCGCTCCACACTTCAGACACCAACTGCTGAGAATAGTCGTACGCACAAAATGTGGCGATTAAAGCGCAACCTTGCCAGAATCTCCCACTGGCAGTGACGTTTCTCGTCTCGGGCTGCACCTGCACTTTTGACTGGTCACAATGTTGCATTTGGACTTTGCCTGCGTTAATATTCACATTCATTGCTCAGCAGCAGGAAGTTGCCAGCAGGCCGATCACACACACGATCAGATTCAACATCAGCCAGGTGTGAAGGATGTACAGCGACACCGAAGCTTTGGCTTCCACTGGCATCCATCACTGATATGCCTGGATGCCAGTCGTCCCACTGCATTTCAATTCTCACCTGGGTTTCACTCCTGTCATCCCCCCCCACCACCTCGACACACAATGCTGGGGCTGCTACTGGTTAGAAACGGACACAACAACCAAGCCGATTCCTTTTTTCACAGACAGGTGCGACCCAGAAAATGAGAATATCCTGAAAAGGTTGCAGTATTTCTGCAATACAACTTGAAGTTGAATTCAAGGTGAATGTGACATATTATATAAAGGAATACTATGCAAATCAATAAATTTCAAGTTTTTATTTCTTTGGATTTTGTGGCTTAAAAAAAAACAAAACCTCAAATTCAAAAATTCAGAAAATCAGAATGTCACATAAAGTCAAATCTTTATGGAAATCTTAATCAGCAAAGTTACAACAAGGAACTGCTTGAGACGTCAATTTGCCTGTAATGGCTCAATAAAATGTGTTGCTTTCATCTTTGATGTTAAATTGCCAAAATAAAACAACTTTTACTGGATATTCTCATTTTTCGAGGGACTTCCTGTATAAACACTTGCAGTCAAAAGGTTTGGACACAACTTCTCAAGCATTCTTTTTTTGTTGTTGTTGATCTTTACAACTTTCTACACTGCAGATACTGAGGACACCGAGTATATGAGTCAGATACTAAAAGCGCGACTGTTTCCAGGTGGTTGTGCAAAACAAAACTCTGGAAGATGCGGCGATCCAACTTAAAAAAAAAACAAAAAAACAAACCAAACTAAAACGGTCTTACCGCGACCGTGGACGACGCGGCACAGGTTGCTTCCAAATGATCGTCAAAGTCATCCAAAAAATAATCTAAAAAAAAATAAATAATCAGAAATCCAATACAAATGCTTGACAGCGGTCTGAAACTGTTCGGCTGCGTTCCACTCTAGAGGACCTGCCGGCCCGTTAACCACCCTAATATAGTGCAGGTGCTGCAGTCACCTGCCTACAGTGATGAGGGGGCGTGGCCCTTAGCGCAAGCGATAATAAAAAAAACAAAAAACAAAATAAATAAAGCAATTACCGTGGAGTCCATGTCCATAATTAACGCATTAAGCCAACAATAGCAATAAATCAGAAATAAGGAGAGAAAATAAATATTTTGGCTCCAACATGTACAGGATGTAATCGTGCAGCAAAGACAAACATTCAGTGAGGAACTGCTGCAATGTCAACAGTCATGACAATGAAAGGAAAGACATTCAATTCAAATGGGGGTCCAAACGTTGTACTGAATCCCAGCATATAGCATATACATCCTACCATTTTGAATGCTAGCATATGAAAAAAAAAAAAAAAAAAAACCCCTCCTAACTGAAGGTCTGACCATCAAACTGAATTGTAAGTGCAGAAGCTCCAAGTCCATGGCGGAGAACGGCAGAATCTCCAGAGACGCTGGGAGGGAAGAGAAGAATAAAAATTCCACCGCAGGCGGAGCCTCGCAGGCGGCCTTCAATCAGAATATCCTGCACACAGCTGATTACAGCCAGCGGAAGGGGAGGGGGAGGAGGGTGCAGGGGGGGGTGGTCCGCTCCCCAGCAGGTGGCGCCGCACTGCAGGTCTCTTGACGCCATTGTGTACAAATAGATGACAGGGAGGTGAAAACAGTGATGTGACCTCACATTCCTCTCGCACATTACAGCCACATGGGCTTCCTCACTGACACGCACCACCGGCACCGCCGCTTTTATCACGCCGCCGACGGAAGTGCAAAAAATAACTGCAGCAGCAGCAGCAGCGGCAGCAGCAGCGGCAGCAGCAGCAGCAGCAGCAGCAGCGGCCCCACGGCTCCACATTAGTCAGGTGAGAACGCCGCTTTTTGACCAGCTGCAGGGAAAGACACGGCGGAGGAACACACACACACACACACACACACACACACACACACACACACACACACACACACACACACAGCAGCAGAGCGAGAGGAGGGAGAGGAGGAGAAGAGGAGTGGAGGAGGAGGGGAAGAGAAAGTGCACACTGGCTCTTGATCAAAGGGACGGAGATGCAGGAAGGAAAGAGGCTGCGGAGAAGACGAGTGAGAGAAAATAAAAGTTGATGAGCAAAATTGGGCTGGGGGGAGTTTTGAAGAGGGGGAGGCGGGGAGTGGGTGAGAGAGAGAGAGAGAGAGAGAGGCCACGGTATCACAAAAATAGAAGAAAAACATACAGGAGTGTGATGCAGACAGAGAGAGAGAGAGAGACAGACAGAGAGAGAGGAAGGGAGAGAGAGAGAGAGAGAGGGAGAGAGAGAGGAAGGGAGAGAGAAAAAAAGAGAGAGAGAGAGAGAAAGAGAGAGAGAGAGCGAGAGGGAGAGAGGCCTGGCTCAACAAACTTGGCACTATTAAAAAGGACCACAGCGCCTGAAGGAAACCCAAAAAAAGAGAAAAAGAAAAAGCAACATCATGAAATAAAAAAAAAAAAAACGAGAATGAAAAGAAGAAATGGGGACAGAGACTGAGGGAGGGAGGAGGGAGGAGGGAGGATGGGGGGAGGGAGGGAGGGAGAGGAATAGAAAATCCCCTGAAAGGAGAGAGAGAAAGAAAACATGGCAGCCCTACAAAGGCGCTCGGAGGAGCTTATACTGCTTCCACTCCCCCCCCCCCCCCCCCCCCCCCCCCGGCTCCCTCCCACCCCACCCCACCCCATCTGGCTCAGGCTGCCTCTAACCTGGGAACTTGGCGCTTCACGCCAGACGTGATGCAACGGAAGGGAAAGCTGCCCGCCGGAGCCCCGTGGGCGGCTTCTTTTTTTTTTTTATTCAGAAAAATAAATAAATAAATAAATAAAAAAAGAGGCCCGTTTGTTGTGTACGCGTAACCGCCGTCACCTGCATCTCTTCATCCACGCAGCAGAGTTTTGGCTGCGAGCTGCGGGAGGAGGACGGAGAGCTGCAGTCGACTGCAGGGGAACTCTGATCCACCGTGAGCAGCACAGGACTCACTTCTCTTGCTCTGTGTGTGTGTGTGTGTGTGTGTGTGTGTGTGTGTGTGTGTGTGTGTGCGTGCCTGCGCGCAAGTGCGTGTCAGCAACATAATCGTGTGCATTGGTGCAACATGTAACAGCGTGTCTGATTGGCTCCCTGTCCGCACGAGGGCTCGTCAGCAACTCATCCATCACTGCTTTTATTGGACAGACAAATGTTTTCAATTCAGTTCAGTTCTGCAGCTAATTATTGATAAATAAATAAATAAATAAATAAATAAACCCCACAACAACCCCATTTTAAAATCAGGCTCCATGGCGAGTGAAGTTGTGCAGTAAGTGGACAAGCTCCGCCCCCAGCCGGCCAGACGGCGAGGAACCACTCCTGTTTGGCCGCCGCCGCCTCCATCGCGGGTGACTGTGGGAGCGGCGCCACCTTCAACCCACTTGCACCGCCGTCATTGTGGAGCCTCCACATCCGAATTATGGAAGGCCGGCTGTGGAAATTGGGGTGGCGCCGGCGCCCCCTGGGGCTCCGTGTGGAGGTTTTGATTGGGCCATTCAGAGACTGCCGACTGCGAGCAATCAGCTCTCAGCAGCCTCAGAACTGATGAAGGAGTGCGGCGCCACAAACGCCGCTCACTTTGGTGTCAATAAGAGAAAAAAAAAAAACAGATTTCCTTCGCTTCCCTCAAACTGCTGGAACAACCACAACAACTTCATCCGGGAGTGTCGCTGCCGAGAACGCTTTGTTTTACAAGCACAAGTATTACAAGTATTATAATAAAACCAGACAGAAGGCAATCATCAAATCTGATCCCCCACCACTCTCCGCAGACAGGATAGGCGCCACCATGTGGTGACATGTTGCCGCCTTATGCGCCCACTGGTGGCGACGTCTCCGTCGTCCCTCCACACACCGACCAGCAGACTGGAGGACCTCACACTGGAGCTCAGAGTCCATGATCTGTGTGTGTGTGTGTGTGTCCCTGTGCGTGACTGGCTCAGCATCAGTGTCTCTGGAACGTGGTGCTCCGTTATTCATGCAGGAAAGTCGTCCTTGATCCTTGGTCTCTGTCGGCGTCACAACGCCACAAACTGCTTTGCATGGAAGCGACTCCGTTTCCAGCCTTCACGTCTTTCCATGCCCAGCCAGCCAGCCAGCCAGCCAGCCCTCCTACACTCCCCCCCCCCCCCCCCCTCTCGATCCATTGTTCACTCGAAGGATCTGTTTCCAGCAGCCTCCTGCAGGGGCTGCTGTGGTTCTGCCGAGCCGCTGCTCTCAGACGCCTGCAGGCAGCACCTGGTGTCTCGCTACTACCTGGTGTCTCGCTACTACCTGGTGTCTCGCTACTACCTGGTGTCTCGCTACTACCTGGTGTCTCGCTACTACCTGGTGTCTCGCTACCTCCCTGGTGTCTCGCTACTACCTGGTGTCTCGTTACCTGCCTGCGACTGGCGCATCCAGCGACGCCTCACAGCACTTTGCACGGTGCAAAAAAAAAAAAAAAAAAAAAAAAAATATATATATATATATATATAGATATGTATATAAAACCCGAAAAAACTAAAGAAGGAGAAGAGGAAGAAGGCATCGCTGCCACACCAGCCTCGCATCTCACTGCCAACTTGCAAAACAAGCAAAACCATAATAGTCATTTTACGCCTCGGCCGCGGCTCTCACGGCAACTTCACCCAGCGTCTTGACAAAAGAAGCAGCGGCGGTGGCGGTGGGCGGAACAAATATGAAGAAGATGACACGGAGGTGGAGAGAGAGAGGAGGAGGAAGACAGACGACGGTGAGGTGGGAGGAGGAGGCAGCGGGAAGAGATGGGAACGACTGGAAGAGCAGGGAGGAGGCGGAGGAGGAGGGGGGTGGAGGAGGAGGAGGAGGAGGAGGAGCTGAGTGTGTGAGAGACAAAGGAGGACAAGGAGGCAGAGAAGAGGGGAGGAAGAGAAGGAGGAAGAGGAGTGGGAGGAGGAAGAAGAGGAAGGTGAGGAGGAGGAGGAGGAGAAGAAGAAAGTGGAGGAGGAGCAGGAGGAGGAGCCACCACACACGCCAGCGGCGGGTTGTGTGTGGTGGAGAGGTGGGAGGAGGGCGGGACAGAGGGACGTCGGCGGCGAGGAAACAAACGACTCGTCCGTCTGGTCTGAACCGGCAGGGCAGACAGACGGACGGACGGACGGACGGACAGATGGACGGACGGACGGACAGATGGACGGACAGACAGACGGACGGATCCTCCTCAGAGGAGTCGAGGCTCAAATGCCAGCAGGTGGAGGTGAGTGAACGAACTGCAGCCTCCTCCATCCTCCTCTCGCCCTCCTCAGCATCACACGGTGAATAAAGCTGCATTTGATTGGCTGTGGATCCCAGTCGGCGCTCAGAAGCAGCAGCAGAAGACAGGACGGACAGACGGATGGACGGACGGACGGACAGACGGCAAACTGTGTTTAGTGTGTTGATCTTCTGCTTTACTGCCTTGGATCCCCGGTAACAACTTTGCAGCTCTGACATAAATCTGCTGCTATTGATAGTCGGTAAACACTGTGTGTGTGTGTGTGTGTGTGTGTGTGTGTTTTCTCATTGACCAGATGAATTCTCTCTCTTATAAAGGTCAGACGACACCCCCGCCATACACACACACACACACACACACACACACACACACACACACGAGAGAACCAGCCTGGCAGCAGCCTCGTCCAGCCGTTCAGGTGTCTGCTGCTGCTGGACGCAACAACCAATCCAGCAGCGGCCTGAGGAAGCTCCACCTCCAGTGAACCCTGCAGCGTTTTGGTCCGCCGCCGCTCGCTAGCTGCGTTCCCATGGCACTGAACTGGTCACGTGACCTCGTACGTCTGGCCGCTGACATGTAAGTGCGACAAAAGTCTTTCCATGACACTCTTGCGAGATACCTCTGGAGGATTTTCCAAGCTTAGCTACTTTCTTTTTATTGCCATATTTAGGCGTAGCGCCAAACACAGCTACTGTTGCTTCCCTGCGTAGCACGAGAGGAAGTGGGGGGGTGGCGAGATGACGCTCGTTAGCTGGAGGCGGCCACACATCAGTCAGCCTCATGAAAAAAAAACAAAGCAAAAAAAAAAACCAAAAAACTTTTTAATGGCTTGTTGAATGCTTTTCAGATTGATTAATTTCTAATCAAGTCAAAGACTGTTTATTTCTGACGCTTCTTTTCCTCCCCCTCCCCCCCCACCCACAAGACGCTTCCGCGCGCTGATTAATCAGCCTTTGAGCGACGCGCCACGGGTCGACCTTTGTTCCTAATTAAATACCAAAGGGCTTTTTGTGATCGTTCTTATGGAGTGATTCTTTTTAATCACTGTGACTTTGCAATCTCGCACCTTTTAGACGACATGAATCATTTCTCTCGCTGGCATTTCTAATGCCGCCGCTCTCAGCCAGGAAGGCAAACAGACTTAGAATGAGGGACGTCTGATAAATCTCTTTAATATGTGAAGAGCAGACTGAACGGAATCAAAAGTGACAACTGAGTCCGATCCGTCCCACAACGACACGCAAGTGACACAAACAAACAACCACTGCCGCGAATCCCTTTCTCCACGGCGGGTGGGCGCGGCGGGCTGGGAGGATCGCCGCTCAACCAAGGTAAACTGGCACTTTCAGTCCTCGCGTGACATTTTAACAACACCTACCGACACATTCCGCACAGCTTGTGAAGCATCCGGAGATCAGAGAAGCACAAGGCGGTGATGTAACGACGGCGTCAGACGCCGTGACATCTGCCAGACCCACGCGGCTCTCCAAAGCCGCCTTATCTAAAATAATTATAGATACATATTTCCAGGCAGACGCTCTGTCTGCGGCTCCTGGTGCCTCAACCAGGACAGTTGACGGTGCTGCGAGCGTTGTGACTAAATGTGCTGGGAAACCCCCCCCACCCTCACCCCTACCCATAACACACGCAAAGAACAGCAAGGCGGAACTTAAAGGTGCAGAGTGTAAAATTTGGCTTGATTTTTATATGGGTAAAAAGCTTAGAATACTGCCCATGAATACATTAATAAACATGTATAATCGCAGTAGAAAAAAAAGAGTCTATCACTGTACTGCAAGTACACACTCATATCAATGTATTCATGGGCAGTATGTTGGGCTATTACCAACATAAAGATGGAATTTAAGCCAAATTTTCCACACTGGGCCGCGACGTGCCAGGTGTTTGCAAAGGTCATGGGGTTAAACCGATAGCGTTAGCGCAGCGTCGACGCTGACATAAGGCAACGTGCTTCAACACAAGCCGCCAAGGTCGCTGAACTGGTCAGACGCCTTGAGGAGAGAATGCACTGTCTTTGTACAGTCCTTGTGCCTTGCTCACTGCGCTGACTTTGACTGGGCTTCACTTTGAGAGAGACCTGGTGGCACGGTCAACCTGTCGGAACTGAATGAATGGGCTTCAGTGCAACACGGAGGGAGCCCAGCAGGACTGCGGAGCAGGACTGCGGAGCAGTCACGCTGCACACAAGTTTCACGCACGCAAGTCTGATGAATGGCATGACGCTGGTCAACACACTCAGAGAAGTTGGACGGAGATTCAGAGTCATGTGATGATCATCGCATCAGCTGGACCTTCAGGCTGAGGTCGCTGTCTCACCGCGAGCTCTGCGAAACCTCATCCGGCCAGCTGGGCAGATGAGCCAGAGCAGCGTAATGAAAGCTTACACTGTGATTTGATTGTTTGCTTGTTTTCAAATCATCCATTTGTCCCTGCGAGAGCGAGCGGCTGGGCAGCTGCACCTCACCGACCGGTCTGACTGATTGTTCCGCTTGGTTCTGGAAAACCACGCCGGCCCGTCTCCCCTCCACAATGGGACTGGACGCTGCGCCGAGATCAGAATGAGAAAATCAATTTCTGAGACGCGGCCCACGTGCACGTGCGCATGACTCATCCAGATTTGTACCCACGCGGGCTCACATTACAGAGCGGACGCTCCGAGTCTATAATGTGCCGGTGTATTGCTGTCAATCTGACACTGGATTGGCAAACGGGACCTTTTTTTTCTTCTTTGTAAATTTGTGTCTGTCGCCACTGTTCTCTTAAAGTACACGCAGACAGTAACGGTGGAGGGGGAAAAAAAAACCTCGTATTCATGGCCACTGTAGTACATAAGGCACGAAATGTATTGCACAGGGTGTCCTAAAAGAATTGACATCATTTTGCGAGCCAATCATTTTGGCAGTTAACCTCCTATCTTTCTTTTTTTTTTTTTTTTCCCGTTGTGTTTTCAGGTTCACCCCCAAAGAAGAGTCACGCTGCTTGGAATCGTGCTCGCACACACTCACCCAGTTGACGGCGCACATATTGAAGACTGATGAAATCGGCCCTATAATAAACTCATGACGTTCAACACCTAAACTGATAAATTTCACTGAGCTGGACTGAGCACTTTTCAAGATAATTGCTTTTAAAAATGATGTCAATTTTTTGGGGGGACATCGAGTATTCTTGCTGGAGCAAAATAGCGTAAAAAAACAACAACACACACACACACACACACACACACACACACACACACACACACAAGCAGCTGAGTTCCGTCTTGTTGAAACAGCCGCCAAGAAGAGAATGAAGCCACTACCAGCGCGCTCGCACCTCACTACAGGATCTCTCTCATTTCCTGTCTTGAAACTCTCCTAACGCTCCTGTCTGAATGATTGTGAATGTGACACTGTTCAGCATCCTCACCAGCGCCGAGTCAGTGGCTGAGACTCGCTGAAAGGAGGTTTGCTTGCGCTGAAGGACGCTCCTCAGAACCTCTCCAGGGTTGCTCTCCTCCCCCTCCTCCTCCTCCTCCGCTGCTGCTGCTGCTGCTGCTTCAAACAGGTTCATCACATGGTCGCCGCGCCGCACGGCACCGTGCTGCCTTCATCAGCATGTGCAGCATATACGGCCACTTTCAACGACAACTCTGACATTTGATGCGAGGGCACAGAAAACAGTTTTCAAGAGGCCTGCAAGCCACTGATCCCCCGGCCGGGAGCCCAGGTGCAGCGCAAAGAATTCATCACACGGCCTTCAAATCCTGCCTTTGAAATAAGTGCAAAGTCTGTGAGGACGGGGGGGGGGGGGGGGTGAAGAGGGGGGAGGAGGTGGAAACACGCAGTTTTGGGTAAGAAAAAAAAAACCTCTGGCGCTCTACGTGCATCACAAGCTTCCTCATTAGTTTGCACCTGTCGCCGTGCCTGGCCCAGCACACAGTGCAGAGACACACCAGAGGTCCGCAGAGGACCACACACAATGTCAAGCGTGTGGTGAAGTACAATTCAAAAGTTGGCCCATCGTCCAATGAATCCCGGCTCCAAGCGTCCGCATGCTGTAGTGTCCTTGGGCAAGACGCTGAACCCTCACCTGCTCCCAGTGGGGCCGGCAGCGCCCTGCATAGCAGCAGCCACCCATCGGCGTATGAACGTGTGTGTGCGTGCATGGGTGAATGAGAGGCTTTGGAGAGCACTGTACAGGCTCAGTGCATGTTAACCATCATGACTCCAAGTGATGCGAGGAATCAAAGCAGCCCAAATGTCTCGGCCTGGTCTCCATCTCGATGCTCTCCAGTCTGGAGGATGTCTGGGTCTCACTTGGTGCCGCCTGGACGGCAACACGAGCGCTAAGCTACCAGTCCCTTTCTTGTCCTCCATCATGCGCCACCAGTCTCTGCGGATTTGCCCCACAAGGTCATGACCACCGAGTGGAACGGAAGTCAGAGAACCACGGCCGCTCGGGTCACCAGCACCACCGTCAGCCCCTCCCTCCCCCTCCCCCTCCCCCTCCACCTCCACCTCCCCCTCCACCTTCCACCACCACATATCGAGTGCGACGCACGCTTCCTTCAGCAGGCCTCTGGGGGGAGGTGAGCAGGAAGCCAGCTGCAGTGCCGCTGTGGGGACTGACTGCTGCTGCTGCTGCTGCTGCTGCTGCTGCTTGGCTGCTGCTGCTGCTGCTGCTGCTGCTTGGCTGCTGGCTGCTCCCGCAGGACCGCAGCCAAGAAACAAGAGTTGGTGGAGTTGGTTCCCCGAGCGTGCTGGTCGCGTTTGACACGGTTGAACATTTCCTGAAGCATCGGCCAGCTGTCGCAGCCAACCAGAGGAGAGGGAGAGAGGGAGAGAGAGAGAGAGAGAGAGAGAGAGAGAGAAACAGAGCAGCGCCACCAACAGGTGGACGCTTCCAATGCCGGTGCGGCCCGGAAACCGCTCCAGCAGGAATCCTCAGTTTTTTTTTCGGCGGCAGAATTGAGGGAAGGAAGTCGAAAAGGTTTCACATGAGACCACCTCACTCAGCCGCGCGCGCCCGCACTTGACCAGCAACTTTAAAGTGCCGCCTTCCACTTGATGCGAGATGAGGCCCGGAAACACTCGCCAGGCTGCTCCCTCCCACGGAGGAGCTCCATGATCCGGCCGGGAGAGAGAAAAAACACACGCACCTGTGCGTGTGCCAGCGCCGGCGATGCACGCTCAAGAGTACTTAAGTCGCTAATGTAGCGCAAAGGTGCCGCAGAGACGTTGTGTCTGCGATAGAGAGCTGCAATTAGCCGGCGTGAGTGCCACGGATGCGTGCGCCTGAGTGTGAACGTGTGAGCATATGCGTTGCACAACAGAAGCTCCGTCGGATCAGCGGGACGCCGGCAGACATTGTGTGTTTGCGTGTTTGCTCCGCTGCGTTTTTGTTTGTAGCAAAGAAGACGGGCGGAGAGGCAGAGTCTCGCGGCGCCGACACACACGGAGCAGAGCGGCGAGGGTCCGGCGCCTGAGCTTCCAACGCCAGCGCTCCCGGAGGAGGCGGCGGCGTCGGCGGCGGCAGAGGAGGAAGTGAAAGACGAGGACGCAGCTGCAACTTTGCCATCAGCTGTCGAGGTTCCATGAAATAGCAAGCAAACGTTTGACGTTCACAACATAATACATAAATAGATAAATAAATAAGAATCATTACTATAGGACTGAAGCAAAAAAAAAAAAAAAAAAGACAGTTTCACGTAAAAACGTGATACTGAGCTGTGTGTTTTTTTTTGTTTTGTTTTTTTTCTCCTCGTGTGGCAGCGCCTGCACTTCTGTGCTACGGTGTTGTGAGACGACGCAAAGAAGTTGCATCATGGGACAACTGCAGGCGAGCTGAGTCACAGTGGTTATCCTGGTAGTGGTTTTTGTGAACGCCAGTGTGAGTGGGAGGAGCCAACTCCCAACATCTCCCAGCTGGGTGCCTGACGTGGCAGTTTGCCTACGTGTTGCCGTTTCAGAAAGACAGACGCGGTTTCTGAAACGGCAACCCCCCCCTGTGAGACTTATTAGTGTCCTGAGTGCCACTTAAGGTGGACCAAAATCACTGAACCAGGGCGTTTGCTTCTCTTCACTCTTCACTCTTTTTTTTTTATTTTTTTTATTTTTTATTTTTTACTCTTTTTGGCACTTTTCGGAGAAACGTCCCTCTTTATTCTCTACCCTACCGCCAGCTCCTGGAGCTCAGCACCTATTAGACACTAAGTGCAGCCTAGTTACCCAGACAGCGGCACATTAGGCTGCATGTGAGACACATCAGAGGAGGGGCCGGGTCACGCACACAAAAGGCTGCATTAAAGCTTAAAGCTCTTCCACTCGTTGCATCCCCTCTCAAGCGGGTGGAAAAGAGCGTCTGGTTCCGATAACGCAACCGCGCAATCACGAGGCTGAGAGCGAGTTTCAGCCTCCATCAGAAGAGAGAGAGGACAAGACAGACAACGCACAGCGTCTCATCCGCTGCTTTCCAGCCGGAGGCACGCCCAGGCGAGATAGCAGGGGAGACGCTCATCATCATCATCATCATCATCATCATCATCATCATCAGAGAGGGAGGGGGGGGCGTCGGGGGTTCAAAGAAGACATCGAAACATTTCAATGCACAGAGAGAACGTGAACAACCTCGACCATCAGAGTGCTCTGGAAATAAGAGGCAGTGTGAACGGTGAGGGTTCCTGTCCACACACACACACACACACACACACACACACACACACACACACACACACACACACACACACACACACACAAACACAGAGTGTTTTGTACCGCCTCAAGGTCTCTGGCACACAGAGAGAGAGAGAGAGAGCGAGAGAAAAAAGTGCAGCTCTCAGTTTTGATGACCTCCCCACAGATTTTGGAGATTTGCCGCACAACAACAAGCACTCGACTCGCCGTTTGACTGTTACTGAAGTTTTACATCTGACACTTGGACTTCACTGCCAGGTAGCCAGCAGCAAGACTTTAAGTTTGAACCCGTCGGTCGAGTTGAACCGTCAACTGATGGTACCGGTCGGAAAAGCGCTTTAACCCTCAGTGACTCGCTTCCAGTGGTTTGGTTGTGTAATCACGAAAAGCCATCGAAGGCCTTGTTCGAAACGCTCCCCTCGGCCACGCTGAACACCTCCCGACGCTGAGTTCAGCTGCTGTGTTAGCAAAGCCGCCGGCCGCTTGCAATGCGCTCGTTCCCGGAGGATCGCGCAAAAGTCCAGCCGCCCAATAAGCTCGCAGAATCCTGTGGGAGGCATTCAGGGGAGAGGGAGGGAGGATGATGGAGGATATTGTGTGGAGGGGCAAAAATTGGACAGCAGGATATGAAAGGGCTGGAGGAAATAAAATTTCAAGGAAAAAAAAATAAAGAGAGAGAGAGGCAAGGAAAGGAGAGAGAGGAGGAATAAGTTGGGCGACTCCAGTCGTAAAATAAGGGGGGGGCGAGGAGCAACATCTGGACGGGATGATAAGTGAGGTAAGAGCTGATAGGATTATCAGGGATCCAGGAACATGTGGCTTCGCCAAGCTAGACGCAGAATTCAAAGATGTTTAGTCTGGCAGGATTAGGCAGGCTGGATGATTAGAATTGAACATGTGTCAGAGAGTCGGGGAGGTGGTGGTGGTGGTGGGGGTGGGGGTGGGTGGGGCAGATTCCTACATGTAGATAATGTACCTGTGTGATTCACGGCGACCCCCTCCAGTGCAGAGTAGGCCAGACTCACTGCAGACATTAAAATATGAGGAGAGTTGAGGAGGATCAAGATGCTGAGGCAGGACATCGCTCCTGCAGCGGCCACGCTGCTCTTTGTGGTGGAAAAATGTCTGGGCCCGTGCACACACGCAACACATATGTATGCACGTGCACATGAACACACACACACACACACACAAACACAGACGCACCCCCCCGCAGAGACCTGACTGATAGCCTGATCCATTTCCTGTATCCATTAGAGGCGGCTCTAGATTATGCAATTCATCCCAAGGCTATCATCCACCTCTATCAATAATAAACATCTCCACCAATCTGGGGCTGGCCTCCGAGGACTCCCACGGCACCGCCCAGCACGTTCTACTTCTGATGAAACACCCCCCCCCACCCCCCCGCCAAGCCGAGCGGCCGCATTTGCTTTGCGCGAGGCTCTTCCGTTCCGCCGTTTTTTGTTTTTTTGTTTTTTTTTTCCTCCTCGGAGCCGCGGGCGAAATCTTCCCTCGCGCCTCCTCGCCGCTCATCAAAGCCGCAGTTTGATGGCGTCTGACAGAGAGGAGCCCCTCAGTGGCGTCGCCGGTGGCGGCGAGCACCTGTGGCCTGTGACAGGAGACAGAAGCTCCGGTCCGAGATCCCCCCCCCGCCGCCACTGATGTGGTCGGGGGGGGGTGAGTGACGGCGAGCTCCGCCTCGGTGACAGGACCTGTGTGTGTGTGTGTGTGTGTGTGTGTGTGTGTGTGTGTGTGACCTGGGAGCTCCAGGCGGAGTCAAAGTGTCTCCATTTTACACGTGGCTGCAGTGTTGCCAGCTTTTTGCATTTGTTTGCGGGGCCGTTCGTGTGGAGGCGGGGCTTAAAGATCACGACACGTGGCAAAAAAAAACCAAACAAACAAAACTTTCAGATTGATTTTTTTTTTTTTTTCTTTCTGTTTTGTTTCTCTATCGCTGCAAATCTTTTGCAGTGGAGATTGTGTGAGCTAACAATGCATAACGTCTGCATATGTTTTCAGCAGATAACCGATAGCCGCCCGCCGGCTCCACGGCTTTAGTGATTCAATGATGAAACCATAATGACTGGAGACGTATCAAACAGATTGATCGGAATCTCCCTTCCTAACCCATTTAATCCCACTGAACCTTCAGGGCGTGTTGGCTTTTTGGTTTTTTTGGCACCGTTTCTCACGTCTCAGGAGGTGCCGCGTGGTGTTTTTAGCATCTATTTTTTTCTAAATTCAATTATGTGCACCCCCCCCAACCTTAAATCGCAGCTTCAGGAGACCTGGAGAAATGACGTGAAGTTGCAGAAATGAAGAATCCTGCCGACTGGAAACAGAGCAGAGGCTTCAGTGAGACGCTGCAGAGCAGAGCCTCAGTCCACGGTCCACGGTCAGAATTCAGGTACTTTTCAAGGACTTTCAAGGTGAGTTGTCAGGCTTTTCCAGTACCACAAACCATTTGGAAATTGCATTGTGATAAATTCATGGCAATTTCACTGTTTTCTTTAATTAAAGTTTTGCGACACAAGAGAGGGAATTTAGTTATTCATTTACTTCCTCTCAAGTATCAGTAAGATGCTTAACTAACACACACACACACACACACGCGCACACACACACACACACACGCACACTCTTTATCTCGACTACCAGTTTGCTAACATTTTTGTTATTTAGGTTTCCTGCTTCAACATCCCAGTCCATCGACTCAAAAGAAAAAAAACAAATAAAAAGTAAACCAGGATGTTGGCAAATAGCTTCCGTTGTGTTTAGTTTCACTTTTTTTTTTATTTTATTTTTTTTTTAAAAAGCGGTCTATTGAGTGAAATTTCCATTAGTTCTGAAATATGTGTGATTACAAAATCAAGATTTTTCAAGCAGTAGAGTCAAAATTCAAGCATTTTTCAAACCTTGAAAATACGACATTAAAATTCAAGCAGTTTCAAGGATTTCAAGCACCCGTGGGAACCCTGAAACTATAAACCGCAATAACTAACTTGCTGAGGGAAAATTCATGCTGTCATACCAGCCGTCACTCTCACGTCCGCTGGTCTGGGACGTCTGGCAAGGTGAGGAGGAGAAAAAAAGGAAAGGAAACGCTGACGGAGGAAGAACAGATCCCTGCGGAGTGCCGTCACTGTGACTAAGCCGAGCTGTGTGTGTGTGTGTGTGTGTGTGTGTGTGTGTGTGTGTGTGTGTGTGTGTGTGTGTGTGTGTCAGTCCCAGGGACAGAGGGGTGTCGAGCCCTGTCGGCAGCAGTGACAAACTATTCTCCCATGATGCCTCAGCCTGTCCGCCGAACGCCTAGTTGGTCCTCGGAATGGAAGCAAAGACAAAGGGGGAGTGGCAGAGAGGTGGGTGGGACCGGGGGAGGGGAGGGGGGGGTGACCTCGGCAGACAAGCACGAGGGACGGAGTGGGTGAGACAGTGGAGAGATAGTGAGAGACAGGACGGACGGAGGTGGAGCTGCTGCTGCTGCTGCCGCTGCTGTTGTTGCTGCTGCTGCTGCTGCTGCTGCTGCTGCTGCTCCTACTACTGCTGCTGCTGCTGCTGTTGCTGCTGCTGCTGCTGCTCTTTAACCGCTCGGCAGTCTCCTCCTGATTAGGGCCTAGAACCTGAGTCCCAGCAGAGTCTCCTCAGCTCAGTGGCAGGAGACGGACCTCTGTGACAGCGTCTGACAGGGCAGCCAGAGAAGCACCCCCCCCCACCACTCCTCCTCCTCTCACCCCCCTTTTTTTTTTCCAGCAGGAGGGACGCCTGACACAATTCCTCTGTCAAGTCTCCCGTTTCTCTCTCTCTCTCTCTCTCTCTCTCTCCCTCTCTCTCTCCCTCTCTCTCCCCTCCGCCCTCGCACGACCGAGGGAAATCAGTAATGACGCCCGCCACCCACGGAAACACATTTCCCTCACAGAAAAACTCGGGACCCTCGTGCTTGGCGGCGGCGGCGGCTGACCCCAAAACATCATCTCAACATGGGCCGGCCGCGGCGGGAGCCGAGCTGATGGTTCATCACGGCGGCGTTTCACATTATTGCAGCCGGCGGCTCAGTTTGATTAATTATCTGGGTTGCCTCCATGCAAATGGCATCGTTTTCTCAAATGCCACTCAGATTAATTCTGTCAGTGATGCATGTTTACTATGCGCAGCATTTTATTGGTGGTGGAGCCGAGCGAGAGCTTTGCACACAGCCGCCACCGCTGCCGCCACCGCCGCCGCCTTCCCAAAGCAAATGTAACTGTAGTGTGTACAGTGGGGTTTTAATCAAGGGCTAATTAGAAATCAAGAAGGTTCAGCTGAGCAAAACCAAACGCGATGAAGTCATGGGGCAGAGACACAGCAGCCGCAGGATGTGTGCTTAGTGGTATTTTCTTTTACAGAACCAGCTGGACCCAGCCAATCAACCACGCATGTAAAGAAAGGCAAGAACACTGCCATGTTTTAATGGCACAACTGGATTTATAAACAGCCACCCCCCCCCCCCCCTCACCCCCCGCCTGGTCTGGCCTGGAAAAAGGCCCCTTCGCACTGAGACTCTTCTGATCTTTCCCAGCAGGGCAGGAAGTGTGCTTTGCTGGACATTGGTTGCCGTGTAAGTCACCAAACAAACATCACTGGCTTCCTCGCCTCCTTAGTTGCTCTGCTTTAGCTCATCGTGCACTTTGGGCTTTGACACACCGGCCAGAGGCTTGACTGTTCCAGGAGGTCACGCAAACAAGTTTCAGCCTGTGGGAATTCAGGCAATGAACATTCAGCAGGTTTATTCTGCTGTAAACCCCCCCACCCCATCCCCCGTCTCTGTAACATAATGGATAACTGAACTTTGCCTGCCTTCCCTATATGCAATAAAACGCAGTCCGAAATCTGACATCGCAGTTGGAATTTCAACACAAAGATGCTCCGCTAAGGTTCCGCAGGGCTTATCTCAGAAGGGTATCTCATAACTGCTGCATATAAATGTGCCTGCACAGATGGACGCAGGCAGAGGGAAGGGGGACCAAGAAAAAAAAAAAAAAAACATGTTTGTGTAATGACTGCAAAGTGAACTTGTTGCACTGCAGGGTGCTCACAGCGAGCAAAGCCGGGCGAGAAAGTCGCACGAGTGGGACAAAGTGATTATAAAAGTCAGATGAGAGGGAACCAGAACCGTCTGCCAGAGTTCCGACCCGACGGACGAAGGGTCAAACAAGAAAACAGCAAGGTGAGAAGGAGGATTAGGTCCTGCTGCGCACTGACGAAACGAGCCAGCGCTCCTCGCGTCGTCAAAGAGGAACACATTCATTGGTTTGAACAGGGACGGCGGTGGATCGAATCCCCTCTGAGCGCCGGCCAACGCAATCAGCAATGCCGGGCGACGACAAAGACGGAGAGGAGTGGCGGCGTGGTGTGTGAGGAAGCGGCGCGAGGGGAGATGACACGCACCGACGCGCCAACATCTGGGCTGCAGCGCCGCCGCTTCATTCCAATCACAGCTCCGGGGACTTTCCGTGCTGCCTTGGCGCAATTAATTTATTGTCCCAAATCAAATCAAATCAATATCACAGCCGAGCCTCGGCGGCGTTAATGAGGGCGTCACGCGGCGCAGCGGATCAACACGACGCTGGACTTGGCAGGGATTGCAGTGTACAATCCAGCCTGGTCACCAAGTGTGTGTGTGTGTGTGTGTGTGTGTGTGTGTGTGGGGGGGGTTACAGCTGGGACGTCTAGATAAAACGGAGGGACAGACTGAGTGTGTGACTGGTTCTGCTTTGAACAAGGCCAAAAATAACCCCCTTTTTTTTTTTTTTTTTTTTTTTCCAGTGGCTTGTGGTTTTGGAAACTTACAACGAAAAACAAAAATTAACGAAAGAAATGGAACCCAAACATGCACCGAGTCTACAATAAGACTTCTCCCTGGGTGTGCACGGTGCTTTGGGAAGTGCCTCACAAACAGAGGAAGCTTGTGTTCCCTCCCTGTGTGTTAATATTGATGAAGTAAAAAATATTCTCGACTTGATTTAAAATGAAAAAATTTTGTCTTAAACAAGACATTTGTATAAAACATCGATATTTGCTCAGATGAACCATGCCAGAGCCCCAATAGCTTGTCTTCGTCCGCATAAATGAGCCATTATTCATGATCACAGTCCCAGGCTGTTTACACAACCTCAAAAAAGCTATAAATGAACAATAAATGCTAATATATGGAACGGGGTCTGCTTCAGAAGCTTGGCGACGGTGCAACCTGGGCATTCATTTCCACGTGTCTGTGCAATCAAAGGATATTTTTAATCCTGCTTCATTCTGGTTTTTTTCTTGGCCAAACACAACAACAACAACAACAACAACAACAGCAACAACGACGACAACGACTGGGATAGAAATCAGAGTGCTGCAGCTGCGAGAGCGACTGCAGAGTGTCGGCCAGGTGCAGCAGGCCCCCGCTGACCGCACCATCACCATCATCATCATCATCATCATCACCATCACCATCATCACCACCATCACCATCACCATCATCATCATCACCACCACCACCACCATCACCATCATCATCACCACCAACACCACCATCATCATCATCATCATCATCATCATCATCACCATCACCATCATCACCACCATCACCATCACCATCATCATCATCACCACCACCACCACCATCACCATCATTATCACCATCATCACCACCATCACCATCACCATCATCATCATCACCACCACCACCACCATCACCATCATCATCATCATCATCATCATCATCACCATCACCATCACCACCACCATCACCATCATCATCATCACCATCATCATTATCATCATCACCACCACCACCACTATCACCACCACCACCACCATCATCATCATCATCATCATCACCACCATCATCATCATCATCATCATCATCACCATCATCATCATCACCACCACCACCATCATCATTATCATCATCACCACCACCACCACCATCATCATCATCATCATCATCATCATCACCACCACCACCATCATCATCATCATCACCATCATCACCACCATCATCACCACCACCACCACCACCATCATCATCATCATCATCATCATCACCACCACCACCATCATCATCATCATCACCATCATCACCACCATCATCACCACCACCACCACCACCATCATCATCATCATCATCACCACCACCACCACCACCACCATCATCATCATCAGCATCACCACCACCACCACCACCATCATCATCATCATCATCATCACCACCACCACCATCATCATCATCATCACCATCATCACCACCATCATCACCACCACCACCACCACCATCATCATCATCATCATCATCATCACCACCATCATCATCATCATCATCATCACCACCACCACCACCACCATCATCATCATCATGGTGTGAAGCCACGTTAACTCTCCACCTCCTTTGAAGAGCTGCGAGCTCCTCGCGACCCAAATACGAGCAATCAGAGGTCAGAGGTCAGCCACCACAAACCGGGGAAGCAGCCACGTCCAACACGCAGCGGGCAGTACAGTTGAGTGGCGAGATGGTGCTCCGTGCAAACCGCCATGAATTGAATGAACGCCGCGCCGCCTCGACGCACACGGCGGATGTCAAACGTGTATTAAGACGTCAGCGACCCCCGGCTGAGCACGAAGAGTGGCTGGGAGCGATCTGATGATGATCTCCAACTGGAGCCGTCAGTTCACATCCATCGCTTTCATTCACTCTCATTTCAATAAGAGCAATCTGGGTGAGAAATGACTGTGCTTGGAGCGTTTTTTGTTTTTTTTTTTACTCCTTGAGGGTTTTTCCACTCGCATTCTCTGAAACCGTGGCGGAAAAAGCAAAGACAACACCAAAATATAAAAATGAAAGGTCTCTGACTGGGTCTTCAGCTTTTTTTTTTTTTTTTTTTTTGCACATTAAGTCCACGTGATGGATATCACAGAGTGGAAAGAAAGGGTGAGCTTCACTTGAGGGAGAAGGAGAGAAGTGGGTGGAAAACAGCCCGGAGATGTTTGGAGCTCCCAACCAACAACTCTGACCTCAATGTGCGTCAATATTTTCCAGGGCGACGATTACGATCTTCAATTGAATCTAAAAGTGCAGGCTTTGTAGGGCAAATCAGCTGGACGCCGAGCTGCAAAGAGCCGTTAGACATCTGGAGCACTCACAAAAGTCAACGTCGCTCTTTCATCCTCACACATTCTCACAGTCCGGTGTCCAGGTGTTGGAAGGCACCTGAATGGGCAACACGAGCCTGACTGTCGTTGTCTCTTTTTGTTTTTAAGTAAAACTCACCGCTGTATTGAGTGGAACGTCTTTTTTTTAAACTCTTACTATTATACTACAAAGAGGAAGCAAATTCAGGAACTCTCACATTTGCCAGTGTTTTGCGTGAACGTGAAACGCTTCGAGAAATTGATGGCTGGCTTTATTTTTTTAGCAGAAGCGGGGCAGTGAAACCCCAGCACACCTGACGCACTCAGGAAGAAATGCGCAGCTGCCTTTAAACCACTGACAGTGGAAGCTAATGAGAAAGAAACACCACATGGCCTCAACACAAAACTGCGCCGCCGACCGCTCTCCTAAAAGTTGTGCAACGTGGAAATTGGAATTTGATCCAAATTAGGGACAAAGATTTTAAAAGGGAACTTTAAAGGCCAATTAAATAGTGGTCAGTAGCCCCGTGCGTGCGTCTGTGTGTGTGTGTGTGTGTGTGTGTGTGTGTGTGTGTGTATTGGGCTCCTGGCTTGAATTAAGTCCGATCAAAGGAAGTTTGGCAACACGACTTGAGGGTACTCGGAAAGAATTTGCATCATTCTGAAAAGTCAAATGGAAGAAGTGTAATAATGTATATCTGCATTAAGCTGCTGCCAAGGAGGAAACATTAAGAAAACACATACAAACTGTGTGTGTGTGTGTGTGTGTGTGTGTGTAATAGCTTCCATCCATTTTCATCACCACTGGGTTCTCTTTTTTAAAAGTCACTGCTGCTGTGATAATGCACCATTACACTCTGAGTCATCCGACGCTGCTTCTTATCCATATTTTCTCCCGTTTCTTTTTCATACAACGGTTTAAAGTTACTTTCTTGAACGAAAAAAAGAAGAAAAAAAAAAAAAACAGCGGCGCCTCTATTTCATTTATTTTTTTCTTTCACCCCTGGACAAGGTAGAGCTGCATTTGCCAGCAATTAGCCTGATCCGCACGCAACCTCCAGTCCGTGTCAGAAGCATTAGAAGTTTGAAGGCAATAAGATGCGAATCTCGCCGCTACGCTCTCTGGCTCTCTCTCTCTCCTTCTCTCTGTCTCTCTCTCTCGCTCTGCAGGCGCTGTTCCTGCCTAATGAGGTGTCAATTAGTTTTTATGTGGACGCTGTAAAAAAAAGTACAAGGAGTGCTGAACGGGAAATGGTTTGTGTGTCAGACGGCTGGAGATCGGTTGGTGGAGATGTTGACACGTCGCTGCAGGGAATTTGTGTTACGTAAGATGTTTTTTTTTTTTGTTTTTTTTTCGCAATGTTGTCATTGTTTTAAACTTAGGGCTGCACGATTATGGCCAAAATGATAATCACGATTATTTTTAGTCAATATTAAAATCACGATTATTAATCACGATTATTCATCGGACGTTATTCATCTCTAACGTCCCGGCATTTTTTTCGTTTGGCGGAGAGGGGGGCGGGGCAACACGCTATCGCGCTACGCTAACTCGGCTGGGGTGGGGGGTGGGGGGTATGACTGGCTTTACACGGGCCGGACAGAGACACGCAAGCGGGCCGGATGTGGCCCGCGGGCCATGGTTTGCCCGTGTCTGCACTAGGTCCTCACCTCCATATGCTGCTGTACTGCATCACATCTCTCTCTCTCTCTCTCTCTCTCTCTCTTGGATCATTTGAGGCTGCCGCTTATGCTGCAGCACTTCCTGCCGCTGCTGCAGGATTTGCTCTATTTCGGCAGCTTGATGAAGTCTTAACCTTGCGTTCGCCCCCTGGTGGTCGGATGACTGAAAGTGCTTGATTTGACATGTACGGTCGCCGGCTTTTTAAATGTTAATATCGCCGACGATCAGCTTCATTTGATCGTGGCAGCCAATATCGAAACAACGAATCATCTTTCCGTGCCAAATTCAGATAAAAACGATAAATCCAATCTTGGCGTCTGCCAGCTGATTATCATTTGGCATTAAGATCTCAAGTGGCTGGTGATTGGCTGAGACGCTCGCAAGCTTTTGTCAAGAGTGAAAATTAGTTTGTGTCAAGGATGTTGCAGGAACACGACAACTTTGATTCGGAGGAAATCCTGATTGGAATCAACGGTAAATTGTGAAAAAAAAAAAAAAAAAAATGTTTTGTGTCGTCATTGCAGTGTGTTTTTTGTTGTTGTTCAAACTGTTGTTTTTTTTTTTTTTTAAAAACATCTGCTTTCAAAAAGTCACCGGTGACCGGCGTCGCATGTATAAGAGTTTGCAATGAGAGTCGGGATAAAGGATCAGATATCCGCTCGTGCTGCGTTTCCCCGTCGGGCCGGCCCGACGTGCAGCAGAGTGGCTGCTCGTGATGTGGGCCGCCCTGTGTCCTGCCTGCGCCGGTTGCAACACTACACCGACGCCGCCGCCTCATTTTTTATTCATGACGCGGAGACGACGCCGCGATGTTTCAATAGAGCCTTTAAAAGCAATCCTGGCCGTAATCTGTGGAGCCGTTTTGTTTTGAAAATAGCCTGAAGAAAAGGGGCATAAAATTCTCAGAGTTATGTCGACGTTATTGCCTTTCCATTTAAATTTAACTACCGTTTAAACACCCTCCCTGCACTCTCACATCCCGGGCCTCATATTTTCGCCGTAATGCATTTCAAATGTGGCCGATGCCTCGTCCTTGAAGCTGGCGCGAGCAACAATTATTGCCTCTCTCTCGCACTCACCGCTGTATTTTTATTAGAGGCTCAGGGAGACGTCTGTGAGCAACCGTGTGCTCGCTGTAAACGTGATTCCGTGGACCAGGAATTAAAAAAAAGAGAGAGATTGGATCGCAAACGCGCAGACAGACACCAGCGCACGGCAACCCCGTTTTCCCTGAATTAACGCCGCTGCCGCTGCCGCTGCCGCTGCTGCTGCTGCTGCTGCTGCTGCTGCTGCTGCCGTCGTGCTTGGATTAATTTGTGCCGCTTCCACGTAAACATATTAAGGACGATAATTGTGTTTTCCACAAACTGCAGGAACAAACATTTCTGTGTCATTTAGCCTGAATAACACTCACCATCATCCACACTATCAGTGGGCGTGCAGCGGGAGGAAAACCCTCAGGAGAAGCCGCAGAGCCGCCCTCTGCTCCTCTGGGCCGGGCCCAGGCTTTACTACACACACACACACACACACACACACACACACAGCAGCGTCGGCTTCGGCTAAATGTTCCAGACGAGACCTGCGGGGCTGAGGTGTCTCCGCTGCTCAGCGCGCCGCCCGTCACACATCCCTGACTCCGACGCTCTCAGGCCGGCTGGGAAACGTGAGCGGGAAGTCATTTGCCCAGAACTTCCTTTTCCTTGACACGCGAAGCAAATCCATCCTGCGGTCCGGGGGGCTTGCTCAGCGAGCTGCGAGCAAACCCCCGACATAAATGAGCTGTGGTGTTACTGAGGCCCGGCTGTGAGAACACCTGGAACGTCTCGCCCATATAAAGTCGGACCGGGAAACCTCCTGGCTAGACCTTCTTGCTGCTGCGTTCAGCAACGTCTGCACGTGCTCCTCTCAAAATGAGACAGTGGCAAAACATCAGGGATGCACCGATACCAGTATCGGGTATCCGGTATCGATATCGGGGTCGAGTCCTCCACTCATACTCGTAAGATACCTGCCGATACCATGACAACAGCATGACAATTTTGTTGTTTAATTTGTGTTTGTACTGCAGTGAAACTTGTGACCGTCGCCCCACAGTTGGAAAAAAACATACTGAGGAATAAAATGATAGTAATTCTGTAACGTGTAATGGCCTTATTAAGCACTCGGTGGCCATGTCGGTAAGTACTGAAATGCGAGTGCTTGTACTCAAGACCGAGAGGAAGACAGAGGAGAAGCACATCATCTCATTGGTCAATGGAAAACCCTCCTTTTCATTATCTTATTTTTGCAGATTAATGTCGTCACCTTATACAAACAAATAAAAACAACAACCAAACTAGCTTTTTTTTTTCCCCTCCTGGAATAACGTCTGATGCGCTTCACACCATTCAATGCAAACAGCTGCAAAATCGCAATCGTACTTTGTGGAAATTTTAGAAACACCGCTTTTATTTTGAAAAAAAAAACAAAAAAAAAAAACAAAAAAAAAACTGCCATGGGAAGACAGCTGGAGATTCCTGCAGATTCCCAGGTAGGAGCGCGGTCGCTGCTTCGCCCACGTCGGACCGCAGCCAGTTGGGATGCGAGAGTCTCGGCCGCCGCTGTGAGGTGAATCTAATGGTTCCTGGCAATGAATAGCGTCCATTGATTCCGCCACATTAAATCACTTCCTTTTTCACACAACCTCTTGCGTGTCTCCCTGCTCAGGTTTTTTTTTTTTCCTTCTTCTCCTCATTCCTCTGCAAGAGAGTGCGCGCGCCCGTGCAAACAGTCTGCAGGAACGGCAACAATTCAGCCCGAGATGAAGATTTATGCAACGTGCACGTTTTCCCTCTGACAGCCCCGAACCAACCGCCGACCCCCAGAGGAATCTCAGACCTATTTCTCTGACACTGATTGGGAGTGAGCGATCATTCCGGGCCACGGCAACGATGGCACGGCCAGGGAAGGTCGGCGTCCGTTGGTCCGTCCGCGCTGACTGATGGAGCGACGTCATCGGGCGAGTTCCGCGCAAACGTGTGGAAGACGCATAGCCGGGTTGACCTCACACCTGCGGTAATGGGCCGCGGATGGCGCCTTTTCCCCGAGCGTCCGCTGCAGCGAGCGCTCACACGGCGGCGGCAATATCAGCGTGAGATCTCCCGGAGAGGAATGGAGCTGTAATGTTATTTATCTGCGGCACTCTGTTAACGTTCGCTCCCGGGAAAGCACGAAATTGAGATAAAAGCCGGTGACCAATGGAGTGTCGGCTGCGCCGAGCGCCTGCCTGCGACGATGACGCACCGATAAAAGCGCGGAGGGATGAGAACACACGCTACGTTCTCCGGGCTCTGCGCCGCCGCGTTCATCTGCGGCCCCACGCGGCAAATGAGGGGGGGGGGGGGGAGGGAGGGAGGGAAGGGGAGGGGCAAAACCTCGCAAATGTTATACTTAAATCAATACGCAGCGGGCTGGTTCGCTACTTTTTTTTTTTTTTTTACAGGCCCGGTCGTAAAGTTAAGTATGAGTCATTATCAAGAACAGCGCGGCCTCCCAGATTTATGCCATTAACGAGGGCCTTTCACTCGCCCGCTTCATCTGCGGCAATCTTATTTATGAATTTGGCGTGCAGTCCAGCGTCGTGACACAAGAGTTTTCACGATAAGCCGGCTTCCCCCGGGAGGGGGGGGGCAACAATGTACAATCACCGCAACCACCACGGTATTAGCATATGTCAAAGACAAACATCCGCTATATACCAGAGGTCCCCAACCACCGGGCCGGTCCGTGGGTCATTTGGTACCGGGCCGGACGGAAAGAATAATTAACTTCCGTTAAATGAATCCCGTTTCATTCATTATCTGAGTCTGAACAATTTTATTTTGAAAAACTACCGGGTTCTCTCCGTTGCGTCCACCTAACGCTCAACTCTTGACGCATGTCAAGGCGCTTGTCTCTGATACGTTACCGCGAGATTAAACCCATAAGCTAGCAAGCTAGCGAGCAACATGAGTGTCGATCGCCATCTCCTCCAACGACGGCGTGCCATACATCCACCTTTTTTTTTTTTGTCCTTTTCCTCAAAGAGCTTCTCAAAGGTTTGTTTTTGTTTTTGTTTTGTTTTTTTTCCCCCAGAATTACGACACAACCGCAGATGACACGAGTGAGTTTTAGTCACAAAGTCATAAATAATTGGATTGAATGAGGCCTCCCGCAGCCGCGGCGCCTCCGCTGCAGTGTTCATCTGTCAAGCCCTCTGTTCTCTTGGCACTTGACAGTGGCCACGCACACAACTGCCATAAACAAGATCTCAGGCAGGAATGGATCAAAACAAGGTCTGATTTGGCATCCGCTGCAGAAAGTTCACTCTCAGAGCACCGCCGTGGGACAGCTCATGAATAACAGGTGGACGGCCCTGACTCACCTGATTAACTGCATTGTAAAACATCAGTGTTGTTGCCTCAGAAGATAAAAGAGGGTGGAGGTTTGTTCCTTGCAAGGAGAACCTTCTCATTTCTCCTCACACAGGGCCACGCTAACGTTCAATGCACCGCATTGACTTCTCATTAATTTGACATAACTTAGCTTGTACTATCAGCGGCAAACAGCTGTAAAAAGCGCCGGGGTACAGACGCGGAACACGGACACGGCGTGAGCAGGTGGGGGGGGGTGTACGCAAGGCACGTGTGGCGAGAAAATCAATCTGCGGCAGGCAATGAAGGAGCGTGGTGGGGCAAACACTGGAAAAGTGCGACGGGACAAATGAGACGGCGGCGAACCCGACCGCAGAGTCGGCAATTCAAGGTAAAGACTGTGAGCACTGCGAGAGGCCCCGTGGCTCGGCACCGTGGCTCGGCACCGTGGCTCCGCCCCGTGGCTCGGCACCGTGGCTCGGCCCCGTGGCTAGGCACCGTGGCTCGGCACCGTGGCTCCGCCCCGTGGCTCGGCACCGTGGCTCGGCCCCGTGGCTAGGCACCGTGGCTCCGCCCCGTGGCTCCGCCCCGTGGCTCGGCACCGTGGCTCGGCACCGTCGGCACCGTGGCTCGGCCCCGTGGCTCGGCACCGTGGCTCGGCACCAGCTCCCCTTCCAGAGTCGCCAGGAAGCTGCTTCAAAGCACCATTCTGCAGCGTTGGTGCGGCACGATTATCACAATCGTGCATGTAGACATTTTGCTTCAAATGCAGAAAAAAAGAAAATTGCAATGCATTGTGTTTTTGCTTGCAGCCAAACACCAGGCTGAGAATCCATCAGAAGGTTCATGTTCTGCTGCTGTTCAGCAGCGATTGTTTGAGCAATATGTGACAAACCAACAGTATCGCTCTCAACCCCAACGAAGCAGCTGAGAGGAAAAAAAGAAACAAAAAGAGCGCAGGTCTCACCTTAAAGTCGCAAATGCACGTCACCATGTTCCCGATTCTCAGGCACTCCCCATCGAACTTGCACGTGTTGGTGTCGCATAAGAACAGGTCCGTGTCCCGGTCGTCGAAACCTGCAAGGGCCCAAAGCCAGAGGGACACATTAGTGAGTAAGTGATTCTTCCCGTTCAGCAACACTGACCCGAGCCACGTTCACAGTCAAAGCCACTGTCCCCCATTAGTCACGGTTCCCAAAGCACAGCTGCACCCTTTGACGACATACTTTGCTCTTTCAAAAGAACAATGCTGGTGCCTGTTTCTCATCGCGAGCTGCCAAAATGATATAATACACTATACAAAAGCACGGCTGGAGTCGCCAGCCGTGCTGCACGACCACAGGGTTCCATGTTGCACCAACACGCTATTTAGGGTGTTTGTTTTTGCGGAGGAAACTCGGAGCTCGACAGCGGCGCCTCCTCCTCGTTATGTTTTGCATGTGCGAGGCGGCGGAGGCATTTCTGCCGGGGTGAGGGCAGCCATCTCAAACAGCCCCAGCAACACGCACAGAGTGGAACCACAGTTGCATGCCTACAAGGTTTGAGACCGCGGCGTGAGGCAAACAAAGGCAAAGCCTCCTGCACTTGAAAGCGTTTGTTCCCCCCCGGTTGAATTCCGAGCAGCTTCAGCCGAGATCAAGCTGAAAATGTTACCGAGAGTGCAGAAGGCGATGGGATGCAATTTTTATGCTGCCGTTTAAGCCGGTGAATTTGACGAGAAGAAAAAAAAAAAAAAAAAAAAAAAAAAAAGGCAAAAGGAGACATTTTGTTCCAAATTTTCTGTGCTGAAAAAAACATTAGCCTCTTTAAAATATAAAGACATTTGCAGAGTCATCCCTCCCACTTTCCAGAGACAAAACGTTTCCAGCAGCATTTTCTTTCCCCTTTTCTGACAAGAAAAAAAAAAAAAAAAAAGAACCCTACTGGAATCAATCCCCTATAAGTTATGTATTTTCCCTCGTACCTGCAGCGCTATCTGAGCGGCTGTGGCGCGAGGGGATGAATTTTAAAACATACTCGCTGCAGACACGTCTACCCTCTCGTGGAAATAATGGAACTAGATGGCACTTTTGTGGCGCATAAAGCTCCCCCACCAAGTGCAATTGTGAAAACTCCGCGATAATGGATCATTTCAATATCCGTGCCTTTGGTAACGCAAGATGATGTGCAGACACGTAAAGAATTGCGTAACGTCAGGGTGAGTCTGTTGTTCGTGGATTGCAGCTGCTCATTTGGTGTAGGAGCTCTGTGACAAACAGTTGGAAGACTCACACTGTTTGTTGGTATTGGACTTCCTTACAAGCTGAGAGCAATGTTGGCCAAAAAAAATATGGGTGAACAGAGGCTGTTTTTTTTTTTTTTGGGGGGGGGAAGCTGTAACGGCAAATTGCAGCTGGTTTTCTCCGGGAGCAGCGTTGAGAGCCTCCTCTGCTAACCTGGGCGGCGGTCACATGTTACTGGGACTTTTGTATTAACACATCAGCAGCAGACTGAGGAGCAGCTCGAGAGCTCTTTCCCAAAGAACACTTTGGGGACATTACTTTCAGGGCTACCGTTGACCGCTTCGATGTGTTTCCTGTGGACCTGTGTTTTGACATCGCCTAGCAACGACCTCGTCATTGGACAGTTCAGCAGCGCCACCGGGAGCGCTGCCTGTCAGAGAATCCCGACGATTTGGCGCATTTCCTACTTTCTTCATTTCTATTTTTCCAACAGCGGGTGCCGAAAGATTTCGGAGACGACGAACGATCCGATTTTACGTTTGAACCGGCGGTCAGTCAGTGAATTCAATTCCCTCCGGTAGTTTCTTCAAATCTGTCGACGACTTGTTAACCAGCTGCGATGGCAGACGAAGCGTCGCCTCTTCTTCTTCTTCTTCTTCTTCTCTACTTTTGTTTAGTTTCATTGCGGGCGGCGACGGCCACAGTACCGCCACCTATCACCAGCAAGGAGAATTTGTCCTATGCCCAAACAGCAAGTTCATTCAACTGTCACACACACACGTCGCCCTAATTGTTTTGCAGCAAGGCTTCCCAGCATTGCGACAGCTTGATTTGCGGCAACTGCGTCACGGTAAATCACGTTCTCGTACTCATTTCATTTTTTATGTGTTTATTCTGCTCCCGATTCTCAAGTCATGGGTCAGCTGAGGAGGACGCAATTCACGCCAATCAATGTTCCCCCAAGAGGTCGCAAGCGCAAAGCCTTTGATTGAGACGAGTGGTTCTGGCCTCGGGCTCCTTCAGGGTGACGAGTGGATGCGCTGCCGCTTGCAAAATGCTAGAGTGCCACGCGGTGCACAATGAGCGCTGTCACGGCTAATTCACATTTTCCCTGCCGGGCGTGAAGTTGCTCCAACTATTTTGGGCAGATCTCACTTGATCTCCCTCTGAAGGGTCGACAAAGCTCTCGGCAAATTACCACGGGGACAAAGAGGCCTGTGGAGATTCAGTGGCTGACTGTGTGCTGTACAGACGCAAGACAAACAGTTGTTTAAGACGTCCAATTATCAGGAATAAATGCACGCTGTGAATCCAGAGGCACGGACAAACTGGGAGTGAAAGACAGCAATCCTTTATCTGTGCACTCTGGCCCTTGATTTATCCCAGCAATAAATTGCTTTGTGGCTATAAGGAAAAAAGATCATTTACTTCACAGCCCACACACTCGTGTGTTCGCTTCACCTGTGTGTGTGTGTGTGTGTGTGTGTGTGTGTGTGTGTTGGAGCCCAGAACAAAGGAATGCGTCCGAGGCTCCAGATGGCGGGATGATACCAGGCATTCTTTGAATCAAACTTGGGGTTATTTAATTAACCTTATTTGGCGAGCTGCCTGCAGCGTTAACCAAAACACCCCGACTGGAATCGTGCGGGCGTTTTTCACTGGCGAGTCGCCTTCTGGAGGAGGGAGAATAAATGTCAGAATTCTGCTCGCAAACAGCTTCCCTGTCGCACTTAAGATGTCAGAGTCAGACTCAAGGACACTTCGGCATCATGTCTTCTTAAAATGTCACTACCCATAGGTTTGGCATTGCGGCGAAGCAGGGAGGAAGACGGATGCTGCAAACATCCAGGGCTTAGCGCAAGCATTCCGGCAGCGCTTCAAAGAAGCATGAATATCACTTTGAGTCCCTTTCACTGGATCATGTCGTCCCAACACTTAAAACCACATTGGAAACCCTTGAACGCCGCTCGATGGCTGAGGTGTGGTACCACGTCGCTTCTGCCAAGTGATATGAATTAGAATTCCTGAAGACCGACAGGGCAGAGCGTTAGAGCATGTTTCATGAAACAGAACCGCCTCCCTGATGAACCCTGATGAAAACAAGAAGCAGCCAATCTAGATAACTTGTTTTCCTGAATGTATCTTTGATCCGTCGAGTCACTGCATCTTTCATCACTGGAAAAAAATAAATAAATCTTGTATTATCTCCCCTCAAGTCGCTACCAAGAGGAGTCTGGATTCATTCCTTGCGCTGTTTAACCACCTCTCCGTGCTTTCTTCTTGCTTCTCTATTTCCAATTCTGTCCTTGTCATCCATCCTCTTGTCTCCTACTGTTCTTGTATCGTCCAGGGAGCTCATATTCGTATTTTTCTATTTCTGTGGCGCCGGCATACTTGGGGGAAAAAAAGAAGAGAAAAAAAACCCCCCTGAAACTCCTACAAAGATCTGGTTCTGTTTGAACAACATTCCTACACGTCTGATCAGACGCCTCGACTGAAGCAGCCAATGTGCAACATAATCTCCAGCAGGGTCCCTCAGCTCCTGATACTAAACCCCCTCCAAAAACCACGCTATGATTAAAGTTTCATAAAGGTGCCATGACCCCGGGTTCAAACTTGTCCTCTGATCCGCCAAAAACTTTCCACCTGAGTTTGGTCGGCCGTGCGCTTTTCTGCACTTTAGCAGGCAAACACAGAACACTTGACGCAGCGATTACGCCTCTTCACCGACGTCTCATTACAATGGAGTCTCAACACATCGGCCCCTAACTGGCTAACTGTAATAACCCATGGCCCCTCTCTGCTCCCAAAAAGCCCCCCTGAGTCGGGGTGGTGGTGGTGGTGGTCGTGGTGGGGGGGGGTGCCGAGGTAATGACGCCACGTGGAAGAGGAGCCGGAGGCTAATATGAACTCGATGTTTTCCAGGCTCCTGAATGACCATAAAGCTCTCGGTGCCGGCGTGCAATCACCGAGCAGAGAGCGGTGACATGAGAGGCCTCCACGCTTGGAGTGCGCCGATGAAGGACGGCCCCTCAGTGGCGAGAGGGCCGCGTGAAGCCGTCTGGGGAGTCGCAGGAAATAGCCGTGCCGACTCGTCCAAATGACCGGCTTGTTATGATTACGGTCCTCTGCCATAACTGGAAAGAAAAATCTGATGGTTTTATTGCTTCCTGGTGGAATGGCTGTCCATCCCCATCTCTTGTTGTAACTGGGTTGAAATGACAGACATTCAAACCTGTGGCATTTTATCTCTCTCTTTTTTTTTCGTATCTTTCCTGGACAGTGAACATTTTAAAGTGGGGTGATCTTGCTCCTTCTAATGCGATTAAAACCTTTAACAAGTAAAAAAAACAAAAAAACAAAACAGTATTCACACCATGTCAGAGTCGATACAATGTGATTAACGAAAGAAAGAGACCGGTTCTCCAGTTTTCCTTTCTTCAACATTGGGTCTCTTTCAAATTAAAGACGATTGAGTCTGAAGCGCTGCAGAGTTATTGTTGCCGTTGATCACCTCAGGGTTGAGCTTCAGAGAAAATTCAGCACAAATCACCATTAGTAACTCGACCAAGCGAAAGCCTTCGAAAGCACTGCGGATTGTTTTTACGGGACACAGCGACCGACAGGCAAGTGATCACTCTCACTATATTCCAGGAATGCCTTTTGCACAATAATAAGCACACATAGGGTTTTCATCTAAATAGCGTGAATGTCTTTCAACACGAGGCGTGCGCATGAATTGCACGAAGACCTTGAAGCTGTTGTGCACGCAGCGTTTACGGTGTGTTTAGTGAGTCAGATTTCATAGAGGCCACGCAGCTTCGGTTTGCGGGATGTTTATGAAATGCATGAGATACTGAGGGAGGGGAAAAAAAAAAAAATGCTTAGCATCACATTGTCGTCCGTAAGCCCTTTGGGGTCATTTGATGTTGCTTGATGATCGTTAAGTACAAACAGCAAAACAAAGGAGTTCATGAATCATTCACGCTATCTCGTCTGACACACATCACCCTTAGATTATAGCCTCGGTGAGCCTCCTGAAGCAGTCAATAACAGCGCTAAACCGTAGCGACAACTGCAAAATAACGGCCTCCGAAATCATATGGAAATAGAAAAGTCAGTCGGCTTTATTTTGAAAGTCTCGCTTGACCTTCCCAAAGCTTGGAATGGCTAAAGTTGCAGTAGCACACAGGCAAACTTTTGTTACCTTTCATATCAATATGCACCAAGAAGGTGGAGGGAACAGGGGTGTCTTTGATGCTAACCGCAGGACTGATTTGCCATGGGTGACGCTGCACACTGAGCAGATAGAGAGTCAGACAGACTGATCTGCTGTGGGATGTTGCACGGAGAACAAATGTCAAAGGTCATTCTTGTCAGGAAAAAAAAACCCTTTGTGCAGCACGAAGTGAAAAACAAAGTTTTTGGTGAAATGGAAGAAAGAAGAAAATAAACAAACCCCCCCCCCCTGCTAGACCAACTGACCGTTTGACAAGTGAGCCGGCACTTTGCCACCTCCTGTCAGACTAAGTACGGCGGGGAAACCGAGTCCAATAAGCTGCAATAAGACGAATCCTTCCCTTGACTTTTCGCTGTGATGGCTTAAAAAATAAAATAAAAAAATACAGTATTTTGGAAGCACCACCAGGGACAAAAGGGATTCACATAGACACACATAGACACTTCCATCACCTCGGGGAGCAAATTCATTTCTGCGTCAAAATCCAAAACCCAAGAACCTGAAACGGCACTGTTTTCTATATGGCGCCGAATCATCTGCCGACTGTACAATTAGCCAAGGTAGAGCTCACTTTCGGTTCGGGGTTTTCTTTTCTAGCAGATGTTACCTGATGCTGTTTGGTAGTCCCTGTGACGAGCCGAGGCCATGTTGTGTCAGAGGGCCGGGAAACGCACACTTAGTGCCGCCGCCCTGCTGCTCCGGGAGGAGATTACAGTGGGCTGAATAATTAACGAAAACAAGCTGGCGAGCATCAAATATTGAGGAGGCGATGTTTGTATGCTAACGATTAGGATGGCAAGCCAGGCACTTACTCGTCTATAAGAGAGGTCCCTGTCAGGCGGATTCAACCTCCACCTCGCCGCCTACCTGGGGCTTCGCAGCAGGGGCGAAGTGCAGCCGGCGCTTCCTCCCTGTTTCAGCCACTGTTCTGATCAATTATTCAGGGGAATAAATGAATGATGAAGGTTGAATAACCGCGGCGGTGAGGCAGTCTTTCTTGACCTCTCTCTTGGTGTTTTGACTCTTTGTAGCTTGTAACAGGTTTTTTTTTTTTTCCCCCCCAGTCGTCGGTCATGGAGGCTTGTACGGTCCATCGTGGCGCGCTTGTTAGAAGTAGAATTATGAGAGCATTAAAACAACAACTGTGGTCCAATTAACACTAGGCAGACAGTAGGTTCTTGTGCAGATTAAACATTTGCAGCTTCCATCTTGCAGCCTTATTCTTGACTTCTGACAGCCCCCTGCCACAACCTTCCCTTCAACCTTTCAGCTCTCTGCTTAAAGGTTCCAGCCACATGTGACACCGGGTTGATCAGACCTCAGCCCTGGCAGAAGAATGGCCCCTTCTCCCCTCAGCCTGCTGCTAATTCACTCCTCTTGATGGGATTTACCCGGGAGAGGCTTTGCATATCCTGTCACTTCAGCTACCGAGGCATCGGCTGGCCTTTTCACACTTAACAGCTGCACGGGGAATAGAGTGAGGGAGGGACCGTGGCCCCTGCTCATGCATTCTCCCGAGGGAGATGTAAAGTATATCATGGGGTTGAATATGTTCACACAGGGCCGCGGCTGCAATCAGCGAGTGGTCTGATAAAAATGGGGAGGGAATGGTGGTAAATGCTGAGACCAGAAAGGAAACCAACGCGTGGAGCTCCCTCTCGATGTAAAGTGCATCTATAAAGGAACCATCAATAAGAGCAAATAAAATAAAAGATTAAGCGGTTTGGGGGGCAAAAGCCCGTGAGCCGGCATGTTAAATAGAAAGCCAAAGATTACTGGCAAGATGCCACCAATGGCTTTGACTGATTTCTGGTGTTTTGACACAACCAGCACAACCAGCACAACCAGCACCTGCCCTCACAGTGCCGATACAGTGACAATCAGTGATGTGCACTGTCGCAAAGCAAAGAAAATTGCATTCGCTTACCCGTCAATAGAGTCAACTGTGCCTGCCAAATAGAAAATCTGTCCGAATTATTGAGTGTGAATAATGAAAAAAAAAATGAACACTTCATTAACAGGACAGCAACTTTTCAGCACAACAATATCAGATCATTCAGTTGAGAAAGGTTTCGAAGATCTGCGATGCTAACGTAAGGTTAGCTAAACTATTTTAATTGCTAAAACCACATCTTGGCTACTTCATGGGAGTTCCACCCTGATCTTTATGATCTTTTTTTTTCAACAACCTACAGGAGCAAAGCAAACTGCACCAAAAATTAAATTACATGACGGCCCGCCTACAACTGCGTTGCCCCGCTGGTTTTCATCGCATTTTTAACATGCGGAAAAAAACACAACCAAGTCTTTCTCGAGCCTCGGTCAGAAAACACCAGAAGCTGCTCGCGTTGCAAAAACTTCTGTTTTTCTTCAAAACGAGGACAAGACGACGGAGAAGTCGAGAGCCGAGAGGGAAAACATTGAATAATAAATGAAAGTGTCTTTCTGTGACCCGTTTGATCGGCCTTCTCCTGGACCGCCAGCTGACCGCCGATCACTGAGCATCGATCAGCGCCCGAGCGTCCCCGCTGAAGACGCATCAATTGCCAACATGCCAATAAAACCTGGTCTTGAGATTACTGTGAACAAAGAGCCCCGGCTGAGCAACTCTCACTGTCCGGCTCCAGCAAGAGTGCAGAGTGTTTGGAGCTCCACCACCATGTGTGTTCTTTGGAGAGGTCACGTCTCTCGCAAAGACGCCTCCCGGCCACTAGGGGGCAGCTGTCTCGATCTTCAAGCGGCTACTCACTGGAATGTGTTCCGCTCATCCTGAAAGCCACGCCGGTGTGACACTAACCAGCCAACATCTATTGAACGATAACCTGCAGGGCTTTTTTTTTTTCTTCCTCATCCTCGTCCTGAAAGTGTCCCTCTTATCTTCTGTTGCTGCTGCTGCTGCTGCTGCTGCTGCTGCTGTTGTTGAGAGGAAGAAATGTGAGGAGAAATGAGATTTGGTGCCATTCCTCCAAGGAGGAATTGTTCTTTTCTTTCATCCGCTCTTTCCTTTCTTCCTGTGAGCCTCGCGTACCGTCCTTTGGTACCTTAAGCAGGGTTTTCTAGAATTCCGACGCTGCTGCGTCACCCTGATATTTGGCTAATCTCACAAAAGCAGCACAAGCCGACTGCTCGCCTCTCGTTTGGCTGAGTTGTGACTCATGCGTGAGCCGTTTTTCCTCCCGACTACATTTCTCCTCGTGACGCAAAGAGAGGACTGACCAAAGGCGCACAGACACCAGCGCATCTGACTCTGCTGTGTCAAGATCACTCTGTGTTCCTCCCAGAGGCTCAGCGGTGCTTTCAGTGGCAGTAGTTCAAAAGCGCCCCCAGATGCAGAAGCCAACTGAATCACAATGTTTGTCAAACCAGCCTTTTCTCTCTTTTTTTTTGTTTTCATTTTCCCCAGAACAGATTCTCATTCATAGTTGTTTGAAAAGCAGCGCTGCTGACACTGCTGGTACCGCATTCCCATCACACTGGCGCCCATTATGATCTGTTATACGACTGTAGTGACGAGAACTAGTAGAGTTTTTTTTTTTTTTTTAAACTGTATTTGTTTTTAAAATCCCCCCCCGATTCCCTCAAGACTGATGAACTATTTCTAGTGTTATTAAGTCACGCCTTAAGCATAAACACTTTTCACGTTACCATTCAGAGACTAGAAAACACGGAGATGGGGCAAAATGTTCTCATAATAATCAGGTTCAGATTCGAGGGAGCATTACAGGGTGATGACCAACACTTGGTTTGATTAAGAAGACTGCAGTGCTTCTTTTATTGAGCATCTATTAAGGGTTTTGTTTTTGTTGTTTTTTTGCCACTAACCTCCAAAATGGAAAGAAACATTTGAAAAAGACACGACGAGCTTTGAACCACGGCTGACGACTGACTGTGAGAAATGCTAAACGCAGTAAAAGTGGCAGATTGACTGGGAGCAGAGAAGCCTTTGACAGTTTGTCTTGGGAAAAGACGGCTTCCATGTTTCAGAGCAGGTCAATTTGCTGCCACCTGAAACCCCGCCCACTTCCATTCACACGACAAACACCATAATCCACCTGGATCCTTCCCGGGTTTCATTGAAAAACTCAACTTTTACCAACTCAATGTTCACCAACGTAGCTAAAACAATTGCAATCCACATGCTGCTACCTGACCCTGATTTTTAAAACGCACATTTGCTCAGACTAAATTGTTTTCTCTCTCTCTATTTTTATTTTAATTTTAAAAATCAAACTTTGAACTCCAAATCAGTTCCTGCTGCATTTTAACTGGAGAAATGTGTCACAGGCTGGTTAGTGGGAATTGTGTTTGCCAGATGCTGCTTATCTGCAGTTTCTTGCCATCTCATCCCAGTCGGAGGCAGATACAGCAGAGGCTCTTCTGATGCACGGCCGGTTATGAGCCATAATATCGATGCTGCTTCTGCCCAAGTGTGCGTGTGTGTGTGTGTGTGTGTGTGTGTGTGTGTGTGTGTGTGTGTGTGAATCGTCTCGGAGCTATTTTAAGGGCTGAGAATTGGACAGGCGACCGCGGGGGGAAATATATGGCGGCACAGTGGGCTGATTTAGTGGAGGGAAGGCGAGGAGAGGAGAGGAGAGGCGAGGCTCTCTCCTCCGCTCCGCACAGCACCGCACCGGGGAGAGAAAACAAGTTTACAGCAGGGTGGCCTAGAAACAATACGACCGCTTTCAAATTGAGAATAAAAGCTGGGATGAAACGACTCCGGTGCCTGCTGACAATGGGACCGGAGAGGATTTAGCCTCTGCTCCGCTGCAGGGAAGGAGGGAAGGAGGGAGGGAGGGATGCTTGAACCGACGTGTGAGGTGAATCCTCTGCTGGACTCGGCTGAACCCCCCCCCCCTTTTTAATTTTTTTTTATTTTTAATTTTTATATTGTTTATTTTTTGCTTGCTCCAATTACGCGGCGACCTTAACGCCGGGGCGAAGCCTGTAATGTGTCACAGCTTTGACTAAGTCTGAGGCTCCACCTCGCATCATTCTGCCCCGACGCTCCTACATGAAGCTTCACGCTGTTTCGGATAGACAGCATCGATCCTTTGGCACTGACTCACCTGACGCTACGGGTTATTAATAATAATAATAATATCATCATTATTTTTGCTTGCACAGACAAATGCCAAATTAGGAAATGGAAATGACAACAGCAGCAACTGTGTGTGCCTTCCTTCCTTCCTTCCTTCCTTCCTTCCTTCCTTGCCGGGGCTGTGCACCACCGCACACAACAGAGAAGCCATGCGTGCATGTTGCGCAGCAAACACCAGGAGCGCCCTGCAAGAGTTCCTCTAAACTTTGATCTGGCAACACAAATCCCGCTTGTTTTGGCATCCGCATTCTAGTGAGCTGCACCTCACTGCCCCACAGAAACAAATACATCAATGGAATGAAATGAAAAATGAAAGCACAAGAGCAGCAGCAGACAGTGAGAACTCTCACCGGAGCAGTTCCAGCCGGTCGGCGTCTGACAGTCGCTGAGGGACGACGGGAAGGCGCGCAGCTGCTCCACAGGTAAAGTGGCGAGGAAGGAGACGATGGTGATCCGCAGCCAGCCGCCCGCCGTGCCGCGCCAGCGGCGTGCGCCACGGTGCTGCCCCGCGTGCGGTGCCGGCGCCGCCACGCACGGACCCATCATCTCACTGGTCCCGGCGGCGGCGGCAGCAGCAGCAGCCGCGGCTGCACGGGCGAGCTGGGCGAGAGACGCGGACGCGCAACGAGGACGACTCCGATCCCGGCGGCTCGAGCTGGGCGCCTACAGACCGACGGCGGACCATTTTCCGAGACCCATGTAGCACTGGAGCCAGTAGGTTCCGCCCGATCCGAGAGGTGGCTGCCGCAACAATCAGAGGAGGAACTGGGGTGGTGGTGGTGGTGGTGAGGAAGAAGAAGAAGAAGGAGAGGAGGAGGAGGAGGAGGAGGAGGAGGAGGCGGAGGAGGAGGGGTGGGGACGGATGTGGGAGGCTGTGGTGGAGAAAAGTTGGCGGGCAATGCGAGAGTACTTGCTGGAGGGATGCTCGGGGATGAGGAGAGGAGAGGAGAGAAGAGGGAAGATGGGTGAGAGAAGAGGAAGAGAGGGGGTGACGGAGCCGAAGGGGATGATGGAGCTTCAGTATCCCGCAGAGAGGCGGCGGCGGCGGCGAGGTGTGATAGAATCCACGGCCCAAGCAGCGACGCGGCTCCCCTCCAACAGCCCGGTGCGACCGGACGGAGCTCTGCTCCCGTTCACTCTGGACGAGTGGTGCGTTCAGGGGCGCAGCGAGCGGCTCCCTCTCCCTCTCTCACTGCCTAGCCTCGCTCTACCACTCTCCTCTCCCTCCCAGTGGCTGCTTCCACCTTGGCTGTGATCACATGGAGCATGATGCTGAGGAAGAGGAGGAAATGGGGAGGGCTACCCCCCCACCCACCACACACACACACACACACACACACACACACACACACCCACCTCACTCCCGCCCCTCCCTCAATAATTGGAATCTGGCATGGGTGGAGTAGGCGGCAGAGAGGGGGGGGTGGCACCGTTGGATAGAGAGCAAAACAAAACGAAAAGAAAGAAAGCGAAGCTAGCAGCTAGCGGCGGCTAACCCTTAGCGCCAGGCAGTGAAAGGGTGGACTGGCTCGGCTCTCTAATTGGCCAGGGGCATTTAAAAAGTCTGCAAGAATCGATTCGTCCGGCCCGGCCCGGGATAATTGCTCCGCTTTGAAACGACCCTGACGCTATTCCCGGCCCTGCGCCTGCAGGCAACCCCAGACAGACCTCAATATTATTCATACAGCTGTGGACGTGACCTGGCGCTATCACGCGCGGGGTGGAAGGATGCGACTAATTGACATGCTCCTCGCCACGGAAAAGCACCGGGAATGTGTCCAGCATCTGCGGCCTGCCTTTAAAAAGAGGCCGAGTCCGACATCAGGTTGGAGAACACTCGGCCTCTTTGAACCGAGGGGGAAATTAGAAGCCATGCGCGTGGAAAAGCCCCGGCAACACAGGAAACAAAGGGGTCCTCTGTGGAGGCCCCGGCACGACTATAAATACACTTGACCCCATGATATCGCGGAAAAGCAAAGCGGCGATTGCTGCTGTTTGTTGCCTGTAAACAAGCCAACCTTTTTTCTTTTTCTTTTTTTTTTCTCCCAGGCCCACTTAAGGATCATTACGCAGGAGGAGCTGATGGGGTTCATGACACGTGGCTTTTAGCCGCCTCCGCCGCTGCCGCAGTGGGTGCAGTAGTGCGGGTCGTTCGGGGAGTTTGTTGTCACAAGCACTGAAAACAGTGCGATCAACAGGGCAAACTGAGGGGCAAACTGAGGGGCAAACTGAGGGGCAAACTGCAACGATGTGTAACGATGGCGGCGAGGCAAAGCACCTCAACTGGACTCAAACAGAACCAGCATTCATGTGAATGTGCACGTCTTCGTTAAGCCAACTGTGCACGCCGAAGCACTTCCTGGTTTGCTGCGGGTCCTCAGAGCTTTTGGAAGAAGAAAAAAAAAAAGAAAAAACACCTCCGGGATTGGGGGGGGGGATCGTTGTTGACTTTGTACTTCCGCTAAAAAGCCCTCTGAGCCGGCTGTTTTCTTTCTTTCTTCCTTCCTTTTTTTTTTTTTTTTCTCCTGAAGGGAGAGTTTCACAGCTCCATACATACTGAGGCTTGACTCGCTCCTCGACTCCTGCAGGGCAGCCGTTTACAGCAGAAACACTCCGATAAACCCCTTGTACTCCAACCGGCCGGCGCCAGACAGCCGGCGGCCGCAGTGACAGGGAGGCAGATTAATACAGTCAAGCATCCAGCGGCTCAGACACTCATTTTGCACAGGTGTCAGTAAAGTGTAAAATAGGCCAAGGGGAGGAGGGGGAGGAGGAGGAGGAGGAGGAGGAGGAGAAGGAGGAGGAGGAGGAGGCTAAACTGAAATTTGACCGAAAGGCAGAGACAAATAATTAATAAAAAAAAACAAACTAAAAGGCTCTTTAAAAAATGTCAATATTGATTTGCATCCTTTGAGGAACGTTTGTCAATAACTGGGCTGCGTGGTGTTTTAACCACCAGGGGGCGTCTGAGATGAGCTGCAGTGATGCGTGTGTGTTTTGTGTCTTTATGTTTTTGGCCCTCGCTGATATTTGATGCCACACGCAGGATGGAATGTTGTCTCGATAATATTTCCCAGATCTGCCTCCGAAAGAATCTACGGAAAATATTCCAAAGGACGAGGTCACTTCGAGGCAAGGAAGGAAGGAAGGTGACTTGGTGGTAAGCAGTGGAAGAACAACCTTTTCGATTTCTTTGCCACGAGCTGAGTGAGTGGGAAAGGAGCCGAGGCCTCCCATTGGTGCAAAGGCGTGCCTTGCCCGGAGGAAGCTGCAGTGCTTGACTGGACTGTTCTTTTAATGAGGAAGCGTTGGTAAATTGTTGTAAATTTACAGCTGCGTTTCAGTGCAGCACTGCCAGCAGTAAGACAATGAAAACATCCCAGAACCCTGCACGTCGGTGCCACCTCTCAGGTGAAAGAATCGTTTGGTCCTACAGCAAAGTGAGCCGGGCTCCACCAACCTGAGGCCGATTCTTGAACATCCCTGCAGCCTGCGAGCCGACGTGGAGTAAACAGAGGTTCTGCTTTCCTGAGTTTATTTTGGCTAATTAGCGTAGCAGCTGTTCTTCATGTTCAACAAGTAATAAACGGCTTTGAGAGAAATTCCAGCGGTTTCGCTGCGATACGGCGCCCCGTGTTTACATCCTGATTACGCCGAGTGTTTGCGTGCGTCTAATTGTGGCGCGCCGATGATTTCCCCGGGGCAGACGGTCGGGAACCAGAACATTGTTTTCCAGGGCGGCGGGGAAAAGTTGTTGTTCCACGGCCTGATTGAAAGACCAAGCGAGTCAGTTTTAGAGAGCGTTGAGACTGCCCTCCTGCGAGCTTGAACGTGCAAGCGAGGCAGGCGAAGAGGAGGGAACTGCAGTCCCCCCGTCGACCACCGGGTGAGTCAATGGGTCGCAAGATGAACTTTTCTTTATGGTGCGTTCGCATACCTGGTTGACGTTGCGTTTTAATCTGGACGCGTCGGTCTTCATACGTGAATGGTGCGGTCACACTGTTGTTACCTTGATTAAATGCGACGACTCAAACATGATGCACGGTCTGTGCTTGGATATCAAAATGCGTCTGAGTCGTTCCCCAGCAGTTTGTCTCGTTATTATCAGCCCTTTGTGCTGCTCTCCATCTCTCTCCAGGCTGAATGTCACTTTTATTAGTGAAGGTCTTTTCTTTTCCATTTGGAGAGAGACAAGTTTTTATTTTATTTTATTTTATTTTATTTATTTATTTATTTATTTTATTTATTTTTGGTGCCAGTAATGTTGGGTGAGCTGTGGCCGCCCGGGCCGTGCGGGGCAGTCACTGGGCTGTTAATCAAAGAGGCGTTCGCTGTAATCAGGAGATTCTTTCATTCAGCCGCCGCGGTGTCCTTGAGCAGGAGACCGGACCCTGAACCGTTCAGGCTGCTTGTTCCCAGCGGCGGCACAGGCTGCCTTGTTTTTTGGTGTTTTCGGTCCTTCGCTGCACTCTGACCAGAGAGACGCAGCCTTTGTGAGTGGACGATTCACTGGAACTAATTAGGAATCCGCGCAGCTCTCTTTTCATTTCCTGCTGGAGACTGAATACTTTCAACATTTTTGAAAAACACATAACGTTGCTTTCAACTAGAACACGGCCGGAAGCCGCACATCAGGCACGCGGTCATAACTCAGCCGCTCTCGCTGCACTTTATTTACCACAAGGCCGCGGCCGTGAACGAGGCGCTGAGTCGAACACGCTGGAGGCTGTGTTTCACTCCCAGCGCACTCTCACTCACACACTCACTCACTCACTCACTCACTCACACACTCACACACTCACTCACTCACACACACACTCACTCACCAGTCCACGCACTGGGAGCCACCCCGGCTCTGTTTGTGCAGAGGCCGGTCACCATGAGCACGCACCCACCCTGGTACAGGGTGGTACAGGGAGTGTGTGTGTGTGTGTGTGTGTGTGTGTGTGTGTGTGTGTGTTATGGAGTTGGATAGTTTAACTTAATAAAGCAGTAAAAAAAAAAAAAAAAACATTTCAAGGCAAAACACTTGGCATTACTTATTAAAAATGTTAATCTTTGGTGTGTTTTTTTTTTTAAAGTCTGTTTGCGTCGCTAAAAAATTCTTCCTCCCAGACAAAAAGCACAAAGAGGATGAAATACAGATTGAATAAAATTAATGTTTTCAAACCTGACTCTCTTATAGTTTTAGCGCTCGTCGCTGCGTGATTGAACAAAACAATTTTAGTCAAAACAATTTGAGATTTGAAAAAAAAATATATAAAAATCCAAGGATCACAAAAAGCCCCTGGAATTCAGCAACGCCTGTTGTCTCTCCCTCATACCGTTGTACAAGTTAACTATCACATAAAGCAATAAATAAATCAAAGAGCCATGAAGCCGTGGAGCCGGTGTGTAGCAACACAACCTAATATAAACCAGATGTGTTCTGCTCTTGTGAGCACTGAAGCTGCTTCGTTCGAGCCTGCGCCGCGTCGGCGCTGTCGGGGAAATTGAAGGAAAAAAAAGAGAAAAAGAAATGCATACGGCGAGCGAGAATTACCCCCATACCAATAGAAGACGCTTTTCGGGTTTCAAGGCTTTCTCTGAGAGCGAGTGTGTACTGAGCAGACGGGTGTCAGGCTGGCCAGACCCATGACAAATGGTCTCATAAGAACCTTATATTGCAGCGTCTTGACTATATGACTGTGAGGTTTTACAGAACTTCTTTTTTTCTTTTTTTTTTTTTTTTGCGTAATTGATGTTCGGCCAGCGACTTACACTCACACACACACACACACACACACACACACACGCGCTCACACACACGCTCACACACGCTAGACATTCAGATTCGGATTGAGTGGAGCCCTGCAACACAATCTGTCTTCCTTAGGCAGCATTGTGACCAAGTCTGGGGGGGGGGGAGCAGCCGAACGCCACAGGCTAGCCTAGCGACGAGGCTTCCATTGCGTTAGCGCATTGTGTTGCTACATACACCCACCTAAATAATTAAATAATTAAATGAATAAATGATTAAATGTATAAAATGCACTGTTCTATTGTAGGCAGTGCACTTTGGCATCAGGCTTTAATCACTCCCGGTGGCAACAACCATGGCCGGTGGGCTGAAAAGCTCACGTCTGCGTCTTAACTTGTGCTAACTCGTGTGACTTGGCGCGGCTACACAGACGTGTCGGCTCTCCGCTGTCGCACACAGGACTGCGGCAGCAAGAGCAGCGCCTGCCGAAGGTCAGCGCGGAACAAAGCGGGAGGGATTAGTTTCCCCGTTGATGCATCCCGGAGCAGCGTCGCTCGGTGGCTGCGGGTCGAAGCAGCTGGTCGCTGCAGAGAGCCGGACCTCCTCCTCCCCCTCCTCCTCCTCCTCTTCCCCCTCCTCTTCCTCCTCCTCCTCCTCCTCCTCTGGTTGTTTATTTTTTCAGTCTCTTTCTTCCTCTTTTCCTCGGCCGTGGCTTTGACTGAGTAACCTGCTCCGCTATCAACAACTCTGGCGCAGTTCGTTCTCTGCGAGTGGGAGGTCGGGCCTTCGCGCGGCCTAGCCCGGGGGCTAAAGGCTAATTACATTTCTGACTGGCTGAAATGTACACCGTCTCCTGAGAGAGCGTTCTGGAATAACACTCAGCCGCGTATCAGATATCCGCTGATTGATTTTTACCTCGTAATGACTCTAATGTATTAATAAATCAGCCTTTTGCTTTTTGTAAATCCAGGGGGCCCCGCCGTCGTCCGGGGGGGGAAGCACTGGGTGGGGGGGGGGCGAGCCAAAGAGGTGAAAGGTCACGGCTAGGCAGAGTGTGTAAGCACTGGATGCTGATTGCAATGATACATTATAATAATGTGATATGAAGCACTTTCTCTCCCTCTGTGCATGTGGTCTGTGTGTGTGCGTGTGTGTGTGTGTGTGTGTGTGTGTGTGTGTGTGTGTGTGTGTGTGTGTGTGTGTGTTTGGCAAGGCCGACACTGGGAAAATCATCTTCTCATTTTTTTTTCTTTCTTTTTGTTGCCTGATTGGAGTCACGACTCCTCCGTGCTGCTTCTCCGCTTGTGCGACTGCAGAGCCGCTCGTTTTTTCTCCACAC